>NW_006787203.1:399833-475364 GCF_000442215.2 Lipotes vexillifer
AAAAAAAAACAACCTAACCCCACACCTAAAGCAACTAGAGAAAGAAGAACAAAGAAAACGCAAAGTCAGTAGAAGGAAAGAAATCATAAAGATCAGAGCAGAAATAAATGGAATAGAAATGAAGGAAACAATAACAAAGATCAATAAACCTGAAAGTTGGTTCTTTGAGAAGATAAACAAAATTGATAAACGCTTAGTAGAGCTATCAAGAAAAAAAGGGAGAAGACACAAATCAATAAAATTAGAAATGAAAAAGGAGAAATCACAACTGACACCGCAGAAATACAAAGGACTATAAGAGACTACTACAAACAACTATATGCCAATAAAATGGGCAATCACGAAGAAATGGACAAATTCTTGGAAAGGTACTGAACCAGGAAGACTGAACCAGGAAGAATTAGAAACTATAAACAGACCTATCACAAGTAATGAAATTGAAACTGTAATTAAAAATCTTCCAACAAACAAAAGTCCAGGACCAGATGGCTTCACGGGTGAATTATATAAAACATTTAGAGAAGAGCTAACACCAATCCTTCTCAAACTCTTCCAAAAAATTGCAGAGGGAGGAACACTCCTAAATTCTTTCTATGAAGCCACCATAAACCTGATACCAAAACCAGAAAAAGATATCACAAAAAAAGAAATTTATAGAGCAATATCACTGATGAACATAGATGCAAAAATCTGGAACAAAATACTAGCAAACAGAATCCAACAACATATTAAAAGGATCATACATCATGATCAAGTGGGATTTATCCCAGAAATGCAAGGATTCTTCAATAAACACAAATCTATCAATGGGATAGACCACATTAACAAATTAAGGGAAAAAAACCATATGATCATTTCAATAGATGCAGAAAAAGCTTGTGACAAAATTCAACACCGATAAAAACTCTCCAGAAAATGGGCATAGAGGGAACCTACCTCAACATAATAAAGGCCATATATGACAAACACACAGTAAACATCACACTCAATGGTGAAAAACTGAAAACATTTCCACTAAGATCAGGAACAAGACAAGGATGTCCATTCTTGCCACTCTTAGTCAACATAGTTTTGGAAGTCCTAGCCACAGCAATCAGAGAAGAAAAAGAAATAAAAGGAATACAAATTGGAAAAGAAGAAGCAAAACTGTCACTGTTTGCAGGTGACATGATACTATACATAGAGAATCCTAAAGATGCCACCAGAAAACTACTAGAGCTAATCAATGAATTTCGTAAAGTTGCAGGATACAAAATTAATGCACAGAAATCTCTTGCATTCCTATACACTAATGGTGAAAAATCTGAAAGAGAAATTAAGGAAACACTCCCATTTACCATTGCAACAAAAAGAATAAAATACCTAGGAATAAACCTACCTAGGGAGACAAAAGACGTGTATGCAGAAAACTATAAGACACTGATGAAAGAAATTAAAGATGGAGAGATATAACATGTTCTTGGATTGGAAGAATCAATATTGTGAAAATGACTATACCACCCAAAGCAACCTACAGATTCAATGCAATCCCTATCAAACTACCAATGGCATTCTTTTCAGAATTAGAACAAAAAATTTTACAATTTGTACGGAAACACAAAAGACCCCAAATAGCTAAAGCAATCTTGGGAAAGAAAAACTGAGCTGGAGGAATCAGGCTCCCTGACTTAAAACTATACTACAAAGCTACAGTAATCAAGACAGTATGGTACAGGCACAAAAACAGAAATATAGATCAGGATAGAAAGCCCAGAGGTAAACCCATGCAAATATGGTCACCTAATTTACAACAAAGGAGACAAGACCATACAATGGAGGGAAGGCAGCCTCTTCAATAAGTGATGCTTGGAAAACTGGACAGCCACATGTAAAAGAATGAAATTAGAATGCTCCCTAACACCATACACAAAAATAAACTCAAAATGGATTAAAGACCTAAATGTAAGACCAGACACTATAAAACTCTTAGGGGAAAACATAGGAAAAACACTCTTTGACATAAACCACAGCAAGATCTTTTTTGACCCACCTCCTAGAATAATGGAAATAAAAACAAAAATAAACAAATGGGACCTAATGAAACTTAAAAGCTTTTGCACAGCAAAGGAAACCATAAACAAGACAAAAGGACAACCCTCAGAATGGGAGAAAATATTTGCAAATGAAACAACAGAAAAAGGATTAATCTCCAAAATATACAAACAGTTCATGGAGTTCAATATCAGAAAAAAAAACAACCCAATCAAAAAATGGGAAGAAGACCTAAATAGACATTTCATCAAAGAAGACATACAGATGGCCAAGAGGAATGTGAAAAGATGCTCAACATCACTAATTATTAGAGAAATGCAAATAAAAACTACAATGAGGTATCACCTCACACCAGTCAGAATGGCCATTATCAAAAAATCTAGAAACAATAAATTCTGGAAAGGATGTGGTGAAAAGGGAACCCTCCTGCACTGTTGGTGGGAATGTAAGTTGATACAATCACTATGGAGAACAGTATGGAGGTTCCTTAAAAAACTAAAAATAGAACTACCATATGACCCAGCAATCCCACTACTGGGCATATACCCTGAGAAAACCATAATTCAAAAAGAGTCATGTATCACAATGTTCATCACAGCACTATTTACAATAACCAAGACATGGAAGCAACCTAAATGTCCATCAACAGATGAATGGATAAAGAAGATGGGGCACATATATACAATGGAATATTACTCAGCTATAAAAAGAAATGAAATTGAGTTATTTGTAGTGAGGTGGATGGATCTAGAGTCTGTCATACAGAGTGAAGTAAGTCAGAAAGAGAAAAACATATACCATTTGCTAACGCACATATATGGAATCTAAAAAAAAAATGGTGCTGATGAACCTAGTGGCAGGGCAGGAATAAAGACACAGACATAGAGAATGGACTTGAGGACATGGGGAGGGGGGAAACTGGGGTGAAGTGAGAGAAACATCGACATATATACACTACCAAATGTAAAATAGATAGCTAGTGGGAAGCAGTGGCATAGCACAGAGAGATCAGCTCGGTGCTTTGCGAGTACCTAGAGAGGTGGGATAGGGAGGGTGCGAAGGAAGCTCAAGAAGGAGGGGATATGGGGATATATGTATGCATATGGCTGACTCACTCTGTTGTACAACAGAAACTAACACAGCATTGTGAAGTAATTATACTCCAATAAAGACATATTAAACAAATTTTAAAAGAACTGTGAGAAAAAAAAAAAAAGGATCTGTCCAAAAGCATTTTACATGGATATTATGACATGCCAAAAGGTAGGCAAATGGAGTTTGTGTGTTTTTTTTTAACATGACTTAATATCAAAACTGTTGAAAGGGAAAATAGATTCCTAATGGGGTTTATGACCGTATAGGTATTAGTAACTCTTAGAGAACCATGGTGGCCCAGGAAGTGGGGTTAGCCACCATACTGAGGGCAGTGATAACAATGACCAAGTATAAATTATCTTTGACATTTCTTATATTTAATTAAGAATGGGTAAACTTTAGCTTTTCAAAAATCCTATGGTCGTTTAGCAATATTCAACTTAAATCCTGGACAAAAAAGAAAATATTGAATCATTATTTTTAATTAACAATTCAAGTATTAAGTAATCATTCTTTAATTAACATTTTGTGTGTCAATAAATAATTTTATGTGGTCATTCATCAATCTGAAAAGCATCTGATAGCTGATATATAGTGAAGAACCATTACAAACCTTTGCACATTTGTTAGAAGCACCAAAGGTTAAGATAACGAAATAGGACCAAATCCCAAAGGGTCAGTTATGAATTTCGGTAGAGCACCGCCACCACAATTTGCAGATGTGATTCCAATGTTTATACCCTAATTTATCAGTGATTTTGTTCTTAACTTACATGCACAGCAAGCAGACCCTCTTTATAAGTCCATGCATGCGCATAAAATGCTCAAGTCCAATGTTGAAGAATCCTATGTCTGTAAAGCTTACCAGAGATGACCCCTGCAGTCAATGTGGCAGCTACTGGTGACTGCCTCTTACTCACTCTGGCAAGAAATCTAAACAGTAAACCATCCCGGGCCATGGCAAACAGAATTCGGGGCAAAGGAAACATGGAACCCAGAAGACTAGAACAGAAAAATTCATAATCCACATGTGAGTTATTACAAGTATTATTCTAGATGAGTATATACTGGTAAAGACTGGACACACTAAAGTACAGAACCTATAGCAAAAAAAGAAATTCAAAATCGGAAATATTCACAAAAAAGTTATTAATCTTTATATATATAAAAACAGAAAATGACCTAATTTTCCAATTTTTTCCAGAATCCTCGATGAAAAACGATCCCCCTTTACTTAATAAAAGTCAACTCTCTCACCTGCCACCGCACCCGATGATAAAGTAGCAATTATTGGTGTCTTCGTTTTGGAATTGATTTGAGCTAGACATTTGAAAAGCAACCCATCCTCCGCCATAGCATAGATTACACGAGGCATTGGGAAAATGGATCCAAGAAGACTGAATAAAAAGCAAACACATGCAGTATGGCAAACACATTCATGCAAGATTACATCCCAGAACTGAAATTAAGTAATCGTATAAAACTCAGCATCACAGCTGTGATTACGAAGTCTTGTTATTTTTAAAATGTATTATGATTGGGCATTTAAAAATAGATACCAATTAACCATTGTGCTACTTATTATTCTCTTACAGATATTTGCCCAGCACAATTATCAGACTAAAAACAATACTGCAAATCATTTGTGCAGGCCCATGATTACTACTAAATTAAAAATAAGGAATTAAGACCAAAAAAACCCCAATTATATCATTAAGACATTTTTAACTTAGAAAATAAAATTTATAAATTGATATGTAATTACAGAAAAGATTAATTTGATTTTATAGTATAGTCACTTCATTTATTCAATAACTACACATTTTTCATATTTATTTTACCATTATTTAGTAAATCACACATTATATAGTGTGATCTTTGATCAAATTAATAATTCTTAGCATCATAAGATAATCAAGACAGAAAAAGACACAAAAAAATCAACTCACTGTATATTTAGTACATAAAAACAGCCGCAATTAAACGTTAGTAACAGTGCAGTTTAAGAAAATGATTTTTTGCTTTAGATGTTTTGAATTACTTGTGTGTTTACTGGCTGCATCATTCCATATATGAATTAGTTGTAAAAAATAACCACTGAAAGAGAAAGTAAGTAAAATATATTTTTTAAATCCGTCTTCTTTATCTTTTAATAAAGCTGGGTTGAGTTGGCCACAAATAAATCTTTGTCCATCTCTCTTCTAAGACCATGGTGGCAAGGTATCACCACAGTTCAGATTTTTGAAACTGAAACTATTTAGAATAAACCTCAACACTGGAAGATGGCTAAGAAACCAACAGAGGTAATTTCTAATTGCTGCTTAATATTATCTTGAATACAAAATAAATACAAAATAAAAGAGAGTTTGAGGGGAAAAAAAGCTAGGTTGATGAATTATACAAAAAAATGTCTTTTTCCAATTTCAGACTTTTAGAAAATTATTTTCACTTCAAAAAATTAGTAATTAAGCAGAGATTAATTTTTCTCTTCGTAAGAATGCTCTAAGTATAGCACAATATAAAACTCAAATGAAATATCTTATGATCACATGTTAAATTAAAATATGAGTAGCTCAGGAAACTTGAGAAATGAATCATAAAATATTAAAATAAGCAGCTACTGAAAATCTGAATACTTGAGATTCAACTATTTTTTTTGCATAGATTTATACAAATTTCCACCATTAACTTGAGAACAGTAATTTCCATTTCTACACCAAGTTCACTCTGATCAGTGCTGAGAGGAAAAAGTCTCAGTGCTTCATAATAAAAAGCACATTGTACTTAACAATGCCACAGCATATAGCTTCCACTCATTACAGACTTGATATTATTTTAAAAGACAGCAGACAATGTCAAGTCTGCACATAAGGTCTCAATTGTCTGTAGCACTACAAGTAACACCAAAGCCAGCAGGGAAACATACTAGTATAAGCATTGTAAAGTTTTACAGTACATATATATATATGAATATGTATGAAATATATAAGTGTGTATTAATGCCATATATATCCACAGAAGCTTGGATCATCATTATCTTGAAAAACTGAGTTTTAACTGACGGGGGAAACGTTTTTATCACTTAAGATTTTGATATGGCAATTTGGGCGAACTATTCAGAGAATACAGTTGTATAATGTGTTCCTCCTATTAGGATTATTTTTAAAACATACAAAAGCAATTCTTTAGGCACTGACTACCTTTGCAGTAGCCCAGACAGCCCTGCCCCAAAGGCAATGCAATGTACCTTGTTGACAAAGCACAGAGGGAGCCTGCTGCAACGACATATTTGGCTGGACCCCATCCAACATACTCAAACGCTACAGGAAGGGGGCTTTTCTCATCGAGGAGGTAGTATGGCATCATCAGTGTTAAAGCTGCTGAGACCCCAAAATAGGCCATAAAGCAAACAAGCAGAGAAGTCACAATTCCAATAGGAATAGCTTTCTGAGGATTCCGGACTTCCTCACCTAAGGAAACATAAACGAAAGATTTGCATATTTAATAAAACATGAATAGGTAAAACATGAATTCTTCTTCGCCTTCATAGTAATTCTACTCTGCTCTGTCCCTTCTGTTTTCTCAGCTTGCTCCATCTATGCTACATGACGTTTCTTCTCTTCTTGAGGGTCCTGTGCTGTCACGTAAAGATCAAAGCCCGGGCTTCCCTGGTGGCGCAGTGGTTGAGAGTCCGCCTGCCGATGCAGGGGACAAGGGTTCGTGCCCTGGTCCGGGAAGATCCCACATGCCGCGGAGCGGCTGTGCCCGTGAGCCATGGCCGCTGACCCTGCGCGTCCGGAGCCTGTGCTCCGCAACGGGAGAGGCCAACAGTGAGAGGCCTGCGTACCGCAAAAAAAAAAAAAAAAGAAAAAAGAAAAGAAAATTAAAAAGATCAAAGCCCAGAGGCAAGAAGAGAAAGCAAGAAATCCTGCAAGTCAGTTTCCCATTTCCAGAAAGAAAAATTGTTATCCCAGCACTATTAAATGTTTAGGGATAGAAGTCTTAATCCATTTGGAAAATGATTCCTCCACAGAGATTACACATCATGGCATGCTGCAGGCCCTTAATTATGAAGGCTTCCATATATATGAAGACAAACTTCTATTCAGTGCATTGATTTATATTAAATTTTAGTTTTAATAAAAAACAGCACTTTTTCAATCTTTCTTATACAATTTGGCAGTTGAAACACCCAAAATATGGTCAATTATAAGGCCATGCAATAATGTGAACCCAGAGGAAGCATTTAGGGACTAACTAATTGTAGCATGATTACTTTGTTGTACAGGATAAAGAGAAAAGAATTAACCCAACATATTTTGTCCTCTTAAAGAAGAAACAATTTAAGAGCATGATCATCATTGTTACTCACTGTGATAGCACTTTCAGACCAAAGGTTAAGGGTAGTAATTATGACCAACACTTATAAAGTAGCTGACAACTTGCAAAGTATTTTTCATCATCTTAGGTACCCTTCATAACATCTGAGAGGTAGGTATTGCTCTCCTGATTTTACCAATATGGAAACCAAAGCTCAGAGAGTTTCACTAACTTTCTTTTTATACAGCTGGTGTTACTTCTGGGTCTGGAACCAGCCCTTATTATCCCAAATTCCACTCTCTTCCCTTGAACCTCTGTTGTCACCTATGGGTACTCATGTGGTTCAAAGAACAATTTTTCCTCCAACATAGAGCCAAGAGTCTGCTCTTACCAGTTGTTGCAATGCAGTCAAATCCCACAAAGGCATAAAAGCAGGTTGCAGCCCCAGCCAAAGTTCCTGCAAAGCCATAAGGCATAAAACCACCAGCCCCATAGATACTTGTTCCATTTTCAGAAGGTGGCTCCCTAAGGAAGAGAAGAAGCACACTGGAAAGTCATTTTCCTAGAAAACTGCTGCTTCAAGCAATTTGTCTCAAACTACAGCCTCGGAAGGTTATTGTGTTCATCAGCCCTTGGAAGCTGATGTGTACAAAACTGAAGGTAAACTCTGAGTTTTTTCATCCTATCCTAGAGGATGTGGTGGTGTTCTCAATAATGGCACCCCTCTCTGGTTACCAGCACTCAACTAGAGGCTGATCATTAGCATAAGCAGAAGACTCAGATCCACTCTGGCTGGAACTCATAGCCAGGCAGGATTTTGAGAACAGAGACCCCATATATGGGCCATGATCTGAAATAAAGACAAGAAACTTTCTCTTCTCGTAGACAGTGGGGCAGACTGTACATCTGAAAAATTTACTAAGAGGACTTTTGACAAGGTGAAATAAAATTCTCTAATCTTGATTAAAAATACTGAAGTTGAATATTCTATTACATGTGAAAAATTATATAAAACCAGAGGATACTAAATTTTTGCCTCATCAGAATGGCTACAAACAACATATGTAAAGAAAAACATGTACATGTACACCACTTCATGTAATAGACATTTTTGTAATCTTATTTACACATAGGAATATTATGCTTAGATAAATCTTAGGATGAAATCTTTCATATATAATTAATTTAATATTTGAGATTATCAGGTTTAAAGTGAAATACATAGACAGTTCTGCTTATGCAATCAATAACATTCTCAAAAAAACCAGCAGGCGTGAAAATTACTACAAGGTTGAAAGAATGCAATGGAACCAAATAGTGTCCCCAAAGGAAAAACTAAAGGATGCATGACTCAAAAATGCTCTATGTTACTTTGAGGTGACAAATCTTTGGAGGGAAAAAACCATCCTTCCAATAGTTAGGACCTGTCCTTGCTCTTCCTTAAAACTGGAGCCAGGCTTGAGACTAAGATCCAGCAACTGCATGGCTTTAAACAGCTGCTCAGTAGTAAGCATACCTATGCATTCAGGAAGAACAGTCTTGAAATAGAACAGACCTTCAGAAAGTTCTCTGAAGCAAACAGCTTGAGAACAGTTTTTCTAGAGGAAAATGTAACATAAGACAAAAGCAAGCAAATATTTTTAAAAACTCAAAATAGGAGAGGAAAAACCCAAATATTTAACCTGGCACTTGCAGATATATTTTTGAGAAACTCTTCACTAATCTTCCAGTTTGCCACGTTTCCTTTCACAAACCCAGCGACCATAACAAAGAGAAGGACCAAGATATTAATGGCTGTGAAGACTTTATTCACCCAAGCAGACTCTTTTACTCCAAAAGATAAAAGACCTATGGAAAAAGAAAGGGTATTTTAATGTTTACCTAACCTTTAGGAAAAGGCAACAGCATTTTGAGACAGTTACAAGGTTTAAGATATCATTTCACCAGCATTCATATATTTAACTGACATTTATCCCTTTCTATTGAGAGTTCTTAGTCACCTAACTGTGAATAAAACTAACTTGATTTCAGAATGCAGACTGTGCTCATAGCCAGGAGATCCCAAACTCTCCGATAAATGAATAAATTTAGTAACTGGCTTTTATTATCAATGGATAGGTAAAATAACTTAATTTTAATGAAATGCTGTTCTAAAAAGCCATTTCAAGGTTAATGGCTGAAAATTTTTTAAAGTAAAAGCTCAATTATATTGTCTGCCTCATATTTACATAATACATTAAACAAAATAATTATTCAATTGACATGACAAAAAATATTTTGTTAAATCAGTATTCATTTTAATAGTTTTATTTTTATATTCTGACTGTAAATGCAATCAATTTCCTATTCAAGTAACTTGAAGATACAGAAAAGAAAAAGAAAGAAAGGAAAAAAAGATCAAGTGTAATTTCCTTTCCAGAATTTTGCACACACACACACAAAGACACACAGGCACACATTTACATGTCAACAAACATATAACCTCATTTTTAACAATCACATACTCTTCTACTGTATGGAGACACTACATTTTACTCCTATATTTACAGACAATCAGGTCACTGTTAGTTTCTTACAACTATAAACAGTACTGACCTAATCATCCTTTTATAAATATCTTTTTACACTTTCTAATTATTTCTTTACAATAATTTTCTATAAGGTAATACCATATCAACGGTATACACTTTATGTAAGACTTTTGGTTCATACCATCAAAACAGTCTCCAGAAAGTTTGGCCCAATTTAAATTGTCCATTTTTTCCCATTAGGCTATTCTTATTCATATTGATTTATAAGACTTATTTATACAATAATGCTATAAGCTCTCTCACTGTATATGTATATAGCATGTTTTCCCCAATTTATCATGTACTTTTAATCTTAGTATTGATTAAACATGTAAGAAAGTTTTAGAATATAAATTTTTCCTCTTTAGTTTCTACCTCTAGAAAGATTATCCCTAATATTAACCCCAAAACATTCACTTTTGTTTCCTTCCAGTACTTTCATGATTATATCTATCATATCTATATCTTTAATACATCTTGTATAAGATATGAATTATGGATCAAAGAAAGTTTACTTTTTACTGTTGGGGAAATAACTGTGATGAAAGGCTTATATCACATACATACTTGCTTCTTCCCCGTATCTGTACCACCCATGATCAAATAAGCAAAATTATCCAAGTAGCGATGAGAAAAGCTGAATTTCATTCTCCTACCTGTATAGTTCCCAGAATTATACAAGAATACAACTATATTAATATAAAGGAAAACTGTATGGTCAGTACAATTATTGACTCTGTCAGTACAATTACTGACTCTGTAACTATCTGTCAGATTAGGGAACACTATATAACTCTACACCTTGGAAATATACACTATACTACTATACATTTGGGAAAATAACAAAGCCACCGCCAAGTTTTATAAAAGTTTCCCAATACCCCAAGTGCACTCTCCATTCTGAGATCCCCAACTCCCACCAGTAAATTAGCCTTCTCATCTAAATGCTGCATACACTTCCCTTGTATCTTTAATAAAACAACAGCCTCAGTTGACAAGACATTTGGCATTATAATATGAATAAAGATTACAACAGGAGGTTTTGGTCTTTGAAGTTTCTAAGAACAAAGTTGTCATGTAATCTTAGCCTGTCCTGAAAGAAAAGACATGATGGTTGATGAACATGAGACATAAGATATAGGCCAAGGCCTGAGTCTTGCCATGGAATTTAATGACTGAAACTGTGTCATAACTACATGCTTCTCATTGTTTAGAGATTAAAGCTGAATATTTAAGGTCACTGAAACCATCCTTAAATAAAATGTGATGTAACTAATTTAATGTTAGCTAGGCGGCTGAGAAACCGAAACAAATAAAACCTATCACCTGTTGAAAAACAATTCATGCAATTTTTCTTGACATTAGAAGGAAAATGCCAAATAACTTGGACCTATAAATTTTGTTCATGTCCCTAACCATATCCCTACCTAAAACATTAAATTAATGGCTAACATTTTAAAGGGTAAAGTTATTTTTTTAATTATGTAATTTTATAAGGAAAAATTATAGAAAGATAGGGAGAAAGTAGCTAGTGATAAGGTTGGACCGGAAAGCAAGGGTCTATCAAGCAGGAAATGGGAATAAACATGGACTTTATTCTTAGTGCAATCCTTGATGGATTTAAGCAGGAGTGCCAGGTAGGATGACAATCAAGATTGAAAATGCTCAAATAATTAAAACAAATATCAGGGGACAGCAGGGATGAGCTATGCCTACAAAATAAAACTGCCGGCCATCTAAGAGCTTACTATGCATCAAGTAAAAAGCCTGCACAAGATAAACAATGACGTCCTCATTTTATGGATGAACAAACTGAGTCATGGAAAGATTAAGTCACTCAATGTTCTAAAGATAGGAAGTGGCAGAGTAGAGTTGAAAACCTGGTCACTCTAATTCCTATGGCTTTCTAAACTATTGTGCTACAAAACTGATGAAAACAGGAAAATTCTAGTATCAAGTATGTTTGTCTCCATAATGTCTACATTAAAAAAAATGACGGGTGGTTTGAATATGCTCCCTTTTCAACCAGATGTCTACATTATATAGGCATAAATAGAAAGAATTTCTTCTAGAAACAGTATGCTTGCAAATATCCTTAGTTGTAACTAACAAGATGAAATAAGGCCAAAAATTTTATATCCTTCCTATTGAAGCTTTGTTGCCATTCCTGCAAATCTCCAATTAGTATTATAAAATTTATGTACCTTATCTGATTATTTAGTGCATTCCAGGTGTCACTGACTCAGAAGTTCTATTTCTACCGTTCCATGTAATTTAGATTTATTTTTGAAACATACTTATCACAGAAGATAAAATGTGATTCTACCTAGTCACAAGGCCCACAGATGTCCAATAGTAACACGTGTATAAGTATGCTGCCTAACCTTCGAACTCAGGTCCCAAATTCAGTGGTAACCTATTTTCCTGGGACAACTAGCCCGGCTCATCTTAGGGAGAAATGTAATTGGTTTTCTTACCTGCTAGAAGTAATATAAGGCACACAGCAAAAAAGTCAGGATACTCTGCAAGGCCAGTATAATTCATTTTGAAGTATGTCCTGAAAAACTGACCAATCTGTTTGCTAAGAAGTTCATCAAAGGTGCCACTCCAAGCCCTTGCAACACTTGATGTTCCTTCCAAAACATAGAACGTTCAGAGAATACAAAGTCAGTGGGAGAAAATTAACATAACATCTTTTGCTACTCTATTCTAGGATAATCATGGGTTAGTTCAGACAGAATTGAACATTTCAATCACATACAAAATTATCTTGATAACTTTATAATTATACAATAGCAATGAAATGCTCAAGTCCATAACTGTGGAATCAGGCAATTTTATTTGCATTAAAGAGCTATCGTTTTTTAAGAAATGTTGTCAAACCCACTAAGAGATGGCATATTCTGAGATGAAGCAGAATCACCGAATTTTGCAACTAGAAGGAGACACTTTATTTAGAGATGAGAAAAATGAGACACACAGGGATCAACAGATACACTCTGATCACCTAGTTGCTAATTAATGCAGACCTATCACGGAACCCTAAGGCCGCTGACTCAGGAGTGCCATTTCTACCATTTTACCCAATTAGGTTGATTTTTTGGAAACATACCTATCACATAAGATAAAATGAGATTCCAGCCTGTGATGAAGGCCCACAGTTCTCCGACAGTAACGTAAGTGTACAAATAGGCAGACCCAGTCTTGGGAACTCGGGCCCCAAATTCAGCATAGCATAGGCCTGCCATCACGGAAGCCAGCGCAGCGATGAGGAAGGAGACCACGATGCTGGGGCCAGAATCCGCTTTGGCAACCTCGCCAGCGAGGACATAAACCCCGGCACCCAGAGTGCTTCCAACGCCCAGGGCAATGAGGTCCATGGTGGATAAGCAGCGGCACAGTTTGGTATCTTCTAGACTGTCCAGAGTGACGATTTTTCTCCGGATCAGACATCGCGCAAAAGACAGCGCTGCTCTGCAGGGAATCATTCTGAAGATGGCAACCTTAAGAAGAGAAGGGAGAGGGTTAAAAACTGATCTGGAACCGTCATCCGTCCAGTTACCCTCCCAGCTTCTCCGCACAGCTGTGCCACCTGATTGCTTTTACTCCTTGCTGGAGGTGCGGCCTGGAGCAATCAGAAGGAGGGTTGAATGAGCCAAAGCTGTGATTTTCTCAGAGCTCACTCGACGTGGCCTTTTAGAAGGATCTGCCACAAATGACTTATTTGGGGAGCAAAGGAATAGGAGCCTTGGGCGATTAAAAAGCTTTGCCATTTTTGTTTGTTGTTGCAATTTTTAAGGATATGCCGATAGAAATATATTCCAAGAGGTGGCTTATTTGTCGTTGCTTCAAGCAAAGGGGTAAATCACCTCATCTTTCTGGTTCTCTCTCTGTCTCTTTTCTTCAATCATTCCTTGAACTCATATTTTTTTAGGCCTTATTACACGCCAGGGATTGTGGCAAGATTATGTCTAGTACGGTGTGGAACGCTGGTATGGCCTCCAGCTTTACCAGACTTACAATCTAGGTATTGCCTAAAAGCAGGTAAAAACGCCATCATTATGTGGTCTACAGCTTTATCACATATGTGTGAGCTCTGCTTTCATTTCATTGTTTCATTTTAATGTGGAGCCACTTGAACCTTTTAGAATTAAAAAAAATTCCCCCCAAAACATGCTTAGAGTTTTCTAAATAAAACTGCTATTCACTTATGCTTTAAGTATGAATTTGTAATAAAACACACATGCTTATTGATATTTACTTGCAATTTCTAAATAAATAAATAAAGTCAAAGTCCATGCCAAGTTTGATATATTCTTTTTTATTTATTTATTTATTTATTTATTTATTTTTTGCGATACGCGGGCCTCTCACTGTTGTGGCCTCTCCCGTTGCGGAGCACAGGCTCCGGACGCGCAGGCTCAGTGGCCATGGCTCACGGGCCCAGCCACTCCGCGGCATGTGGGATCTTCCCGAACTGGGGCACGAACCCGCATCCCCTGCATCGGCAGGCGGACTCCCAACCACTGCGCCACCAGGGAAGCCCCAGATATATTCTTTTTTAAATGGAATGAATAAGGTAGACAGAAGGTCTCACTCCCCATACCTTACAGGCCCAAACAACCTAACACTGAAAAAAATATTCGTCAGGTTATAAAACGTGGATTTAGTAAGGAAAAAAATACACATATTACAGTAAAAAGTCTGAAGCAAAACATACCAAAATATTAACAGTAATATTGGTAATATACAATATATATTATATAGCTAATATGTTTCTAAATTTACCTCCAATGACTATGTACAACTTATATACAAAAGAAATATAAAAATTAAAAGGCACTATATGGCCTTGTCTACGGAGACATATAACTCAGAAGACTAAGAAATAACTGAGGAATAAGGAATATAATAGTATATGCAACATTTTACATAAAGTTAAATGTATTTAACTTTTAGAAGTTCAGAGTCATGTTTACCCTGATTGCACAATGATCTACAGAGGCTGAATGTTATCCCTTCAATCTTGTTATACTCATTATCAATAGCTTAAACTCATGAGATCACAGCTTGACATCTTCTCTGAAGAACTTAGGGCTTTCTATCCTATGAAATAAATCCTTGAACATTTCTCGACCTTAATCTCTATAAAAGAAAACGATTATTAAAACTTATTTCATTTAAAAACAGTAGTATAGGGCTTCCCTGGTGGCACAGTGGTTGAGAGTCCGCCTGCCGATGCAGAGGGACACGGGTTCGTGCCCCGGTTCGGGAAGATCTCACATGCCGCGGAGCGGCTGGGCCCGTGAGCCATGGCCGCTGAGCCTGCGCGTCTGGAGCCTGTGCTCCGCAACGGGAGAGGCCACAACAGTGAGAGGCCCGCGTACCGCAAAAAACCAACCAACCAAACAAACAAACAAACAATAAATAAAGATAGTAGTATAATAAATTTTCTATACTGAATCTCAATGACTTACTGCTCATAAGAGAAAAACATTTCTGGGATATGAATAATCCAGTTTCATGCTAACCTTAGTATATAAAGCTAACTCATTCAACATTATTCACACATCAATATAAATGCAAGTCCTTGATGTTGAAAGCAGCTGATTCAAAGAATATAGAGAAAAATCCTAAAGAAAAATGAAAATGAGTGAAAAGTTCCTTGATAATAAAAATAAAGTTTTACACATCATTATCTTCCACACCACCTGGCACAGTGCCAAGCATGGCACTTCACAAATACTTGTTGAAAAATTTGCAGAAACAGATGACATCTCCCATTTTGCCCATACTTGCGCTTCCAAAGTCAAAATCTATCAAACTTCCATAAATCAAATGTGTATCAATTTCTACCCTTACCTAGCCCTTAAATAGCTATTTCTCATATAACACATCTAGAAGATAAGGGAGAGAAGTGTTTTGCTTAAAAAAGAATCAAGTGAAAAGTTGGAGTTATACAAAGGCCAACTGAGGTGGGAGGATGGCAGCTGAAGGGATTTATAAATGCTGACCTTCAATAATATTTAAGCATTTTTATACAACAGAGGTGTGCAAAGATCAAGAATTAGGGATAAGTGCCAACTGAAAAATGCTAAGAAATGAAGACCCACTGAATTTTAGTAATGACTTAAAATCATAGGAAAATGGAACATGTCATACACAACTTTAGGAGACAACTGATGTACAGAATGAGGCACACCTGTTAGTCATTAATTAAATAAAACACTCTTGGTAAAGTGATTGATTAACCTCACATGTTATGAATAAAAGACAAATTCTACAACTATTGCAAAGGAATCTGGAAGGAAGCAAGGAAAACTAAGAAGAAAGGAGAGTGATATGACTGCGGGTGAGCTTTTATTTATTTTTTTAATCCTTTTTTTGGTAATATGGTCACCATGTTGTTTTCGAAGTTTCTAACCCCCCCACACACACAAACACAAGATAGCATAAAAATAAAAAAGAATAAGCAAGCCAACCGATAAACAACCTTCTTTGAAATGCTAAAAATAGTGAAAGGTTTTCTTAGTAACAGTTACCCAAAATGAATAAATGAGTGACCCTCATCCTGTCAAAAGAAAAGTGAATTTAATTCACTCCAGATTACATGGGAAGCAGAACTGTTTACAGAAACATACAGCTTTAATCAGAGAAGATCTGATTGCTACTGCCTCTTTCCTATTAAAAATGGAAAGTATTTCATGTTCAGTTTTTCTGCGTTGCCCTGAGCAAATAAGTCAAAGCTGCCACTTGTCAAGCATTCATTTGCTTTTGAGTAACAGAAATGCAGACGTCAGAAACTCTTCTCTGAATTGACAGGTTAGGCAATGTCCTTGGCAAACAGTCTTAACTACGCACAACTGATAAAATACTGATTGCAAAAGCTATGATACAAAACCGACTTTGCAGAAATATAATGAGATGGGAAAAAGCAATGTAAAAACATACTGGGTCAATTTAATGAATCGTTGTTAAATAAACATTTATTAAATCCTAGCAGGTGTATCATATAGTCAATAAAGAAAAAAGAATCCCCTGCTTTTGTTAAATATGTTTTTGTGGAGATACGCTGATATATGGAAGTAGAGTGGCAACAGGAGAATGAGAAAAAATAAGATATTTGTGTCTAATGTAATATAATTTGATATTTACTTTTTTAAAATTTAGTAACTTTTCCTTTAAAGCATTTAAAAAGATATGTTCCTTATGTAAATGGTTATGACAACCTTACTCTCATTTCTAGAAGGTTCTTTCATTGCTGAAAAAAATCCACTCATACTTATTCTTTGACACATGTCTGCATTTGCTGTCCCTGCCTGGACTCTGGTGTGTTGTCTCATCAGCAAACGACTATGCAGTGAAAATATGCAAGGATTTTGAAGGTGATTCTATTTGGTCTGGAGGACAGAGACTGTTTTTCCAAGAGCAGACAACGATCCAAACCATCATACCCACTGTCAGCTGTTGCCACCGTGACCAAGGATTGGTACTTAGTATGAACCCTACATAAATGTAAGTAAAGGACAATGATGTTAGACTTTGGGAAGAGGCCCATGCAACACTCACACCCATGACCTGAACCTTAAAATATAAAACTCTAATCAACATTCCTATGAGGTCACAAATGATTCTGGTGATACTAGAAACAGACACGTATCTTTTTTCAATAAACAGTTATTTTACTAATTGCTAAGACAGTGGCCTCTCTACTGAGGCGTAAAATATGCACATATTTGCTTAGATCTGAAAATGTAATTAGCCAACAGAAAGCCTCGGAGGGATCTGCAACAGCTCAGGCAGCAGTAAAGTCTGTGAGTGGATTCAATGAGTCTGGTGATAGATCTTTCTGAGTCCCTTCCCCCATCCCCAACCCTAAGTATAACAGTTTTAAGACATCTAACTCCCCGATGGAGCCCTTATTCATTCTTGCCAGAAAGCTAAATTCCCTCCTCAGCAACTTGGAATTATCCCCTTCTCAAACTTCCTCAATCCAGGTTGTAAACTTGACCATGTAGAGTTTTAGGTCAAATAAATCCCTAGGCCTGATGATATAACAACACTATATATAAAGCAGACCTCTTTTCCACCAACCACAGAAATCTTGCAAAATCTGCTAATTACAGTCAAAAGTTGATCCTGGATTTTCACTTCGGTTCAAAAGTTTGACGTAGCATTTAGCTGCACAGAAATGCAGCTCCTCCCCTACATAAAGGCTGGAATTTCAAACTTAATCCTCGGCATCAGTATCACAGGCCCTGACAGCAAATCTTACGGGAGATAGGTGCTGCAAGGGCAGGCATTCCACCAAATCCTCACTGGATGCTCTCCTCTGAACCCTATAACCAACTTTCCTTCCTCACGTGATTGCTGGTTTCATGGTGAGATATTTGCACTTTCTGTTTTGGGCCTGATAGGGAAAAAGGGATTAAACCATGTTAAGCCTGGGAACTTTGCCCCATTGTGTGTGAGTGTTTTCTCTCAACTAGAACTTTGGGGTTTGCAATTTCCAAACTCAACATCAATTACATTTCTATAATTTTTTCTTTAACATCTTTATTGGAGCATAATTGCTTTACAAGGGTGTGTTAGTTGCTGCTGTATAACAAAGTGAATCAGTTATACATAAACATATATCCCCATATCTCCTCCCTCTTGCATCTCCCTCCCTCCCACCCTCCCTATCCCACCCCTCTAAGTGGTCACAAAGCACCGAGCTGATCTCCCTGTGCTATGCGGCTGCTTCCCACTAGCTGTTTTACATTTGGCAGTGTATATATGTCCATGCCACTCTCTCACTTCGTCCCAGCTTCCCCTTCCTCCTGCCCGTGTCCTCAAGTCCATTCTCTATGTCTGCGTCTTTATTCCTGTCCTGCCCCTAGGTTCCTCAGGACCATTTTTTTAGATTCCATATATATGTGTCAGCATACGGTATTTGTTTTTCTCTTTCTGACTTACTTCACTCTGTATGACAGACTGTAGGTCCATCCACCTCACTACAAATAACTCAATTTCGTTTACTTTTATGGCTGAGTAATATTCCATTGTGTATATGTGCCACACCTTCTTTATCCATTCATCTGTCGATGGACACTTAGGTTGCTTCCATGTCCTGGCTATTGTAAATAGAGCTGCAATGACATTTCTATAACTTTAAAGTTCAGAAAATGTTTTCAAATTTTACTGTAGGCTAAATAATTTAGTGAAAGGGGAAAAAAGATATGGACATAATACCATGGAATTATTGATCTTTCTTTCATTCCTCTTACTTTCAAGAGATTAATTTCTCATAAAATACACCAGAAGTACATGCAGGATAAAAGATAATCAGAAATGGTAACTGTTCACTTTGGTAGGTAAAAAACAAAAACAAACAACAACAAACTTTTGCATTCAAACCTAAAACCTTTATTTTTCTGGAAAACAAAATACCCCTTCACATACATTTCACTTATATTTGGTCCAAAACTTATCTTTTCACCAAAGCAAAATTTCTGAACAGTATCATCCTCCAAAGTTTTCCCCAGATAGGTGAACACAAATGCAGAAACAAGTAAAAGTGAAGGACACAACTGAGACCACTATAAAGTCACAATCATTGTGGCAATAATATTTATGTTTCCTCCCCTTTTATATCAAATCGGTGCTACCAAGAAGTTAAACTATTTCAAGACTTCTGACACAGAATCCAGACACAGACAAGCATCTTTCTAAGGACATCCGAAGCAAACAGCTGATGGAGAATTCTAGTTTGTACAGGCAGCTGGTGCTTCAAAACACGTCAATCCATTTAGCTTTATTAAAGGCCAAATTACAGGAATAAGGCATACCTAGCTGTCTCATTCAAATAGATGCAGAGCAATTTAAAAAATTAAGCATCCAACTTTTGTTTTAGGGTTGGAGAAGAGAGGAAGTAAAAAAAAAAAAGAAAAAAGAAAAGAAGAAACAGAGCCCCCAGCAGCTGGGTAATCAGAATATCCTCCCAGTCAGCGACCCACTCAGTCAACGATCTTGGTGGCTCGCTTCAGCCCCGGGCAGACGCCCGTTCCCATTTAGGCTGAGCAATCTCCGGCTAATAAATCACTCCAAATGCCAGAGGGTAGCACCTGTTCCCATTCTCCAAGCAGCAACTGAAGGAAGTGTCCTTGGCTAAGCCCAGTCACCCTTAACATGCCATTTCAAACATCAAGAGATACACTTTGCAAAGGTATTTCACACCCGTCACTACTCTAGGAAGTGCTAGGCTAATAAAGATGGCTAATGTTTGTTGACCGCTTACTGTGTGCTTACTAAGCCCCTTTAATTTATTCTTCCATGAACCTTCACAATATCCCTATAAGATCAGGACTCATATAGTATCGAGGAAACTGAGGCAGACAGAGGTCAGCCAATATCACAGGTAGACGTGGAGCCAGGGGTGAACCCAGCAGGCATGACTTTGGATCCTTTATTCACAGCCACTAGGTTGAGCTGCCATCTCGCCAGACAGCCTAGTCATTGCCCACCTGCCCACACCTCCTTGGAAGAGAATCTGCTCTCCTCATAGCACCCTCCTCCCATCCCCCAAGCTACAGGTAACCGGACCAGACACCTGACTCTGGGTTTAATATCCAAAGGCCAGGTACACTCATTCAATATTCTTGAAAATCTGAATGACACCACTGAATGGGTCAGGTCCTTCCCGATGTTGAGTGTGTGAGCCCTCTGTATCCATTCAACAAACTTCCTGTTCACTTACTCTATTTTGAGTGATCTCTGTTCCCTGAAACCAGAGGCAACTGATGAAGGTCAAGGTGGTATCAGTAGGGCTGGCTCCAGCAACCTTACTCCTGATTTCAACCCTTCAAATCTTCTGCTACTTCCTGCCATATCTGGTGGGTTTCCTGATAATTCCTCTTCTTTCCTAGAGCAGGTGTCCTGATGGAATAACTTGAATTTATTTAGGTATTTCTCCAATAAGGTACTCATAGAGTTTAATATGCATTAGGTCTGTCCTTTATGCACACGCACAGACATATATACCCTCTACCTGAGAAAGGTGACTTTATATAGATAGGGCAGAGAAAATCTATTCTTAGACATACATCCAACCTGGGTTCCTGGTACCTCTATTTCTCCAATGCCCACTACTGAGCCAGGAACATCCTCCACCTTGTCAAAGTCCCAGAAACAGCAAACAGAGTCTCTATAGCACTTACTAAAGACGTTTAAAACATTTTGTTCACCAATGAAGTATAGTAGTAAACCAGTAGCAGAGCCATTATTCACCCAATGAAGGGAGGGAGAATAAAGGAAGCACTGGAAATATTTTATCATACTCGAGAGGGTTTTTAAGAGTTTCCTGAGTCACAGAAGAGAAGTTTCTCAACACCCCTGCCTTTAGACCTTAATGTTAGTGGGTTATTTTTTGTTAAAAATTGCAGATTTCCTAAAAGCACTTTTCACCCTTTTATTAGTTCCACAAATACTTTGGTGCACACCACTAGGCACTGAAACAGCCATGAACAGGCTGCCAAAATTTCTCCCCTCACGGCACTTACAGTGGAGTGGGCGGCGCAGACAGCAGCCAGTTCACTATCATGAAGCAAATGCTTCTGCACAAGGGAAGGCGAGAGGGGCCCACAGTGAAACCACACAACTCAGATTGGGACTTGAACCCAGCTATAATTCAGACTGAGACTTGACCCCACGGTCTTTTTGTTTTTTTTTTTAACATCTTTATTGGGGTATAATTGCTTTACAATGGTGTGTTAGTTTCTGCTTTATAACAAAGTGAATCAGTTATACATATACATATGTTCCCATATCTCTTCCCTCTTGTGTCTCCCTCCCTCCCACCCTCCCTATCCCACCCCTCCAGGCGGTCACAAAGCACCGAGCTGATCCACAGTCTTTTAATTGAGATCACACACCTCATCTTAGGACTTACTGAAGCTCAGGTTCTTTATGTCTCATCGCAGAAAGAATTCAGTGAGAGACAAAGTGATAGATAAGAAGTGGATTTATTTAGAGAGATACACATTCCATAGAGAGAATGCGGTCTGTCTCAAAAGGTGAGAATGGCCTTGGGAGAAACACACTCCACAGACAGAGTGTGGGCCATTTTCATCTCAGAAGGCAAGAGGGCCTGAAATATAGGTGGTTAGTTTTTATGGACTGGGTAATTTCATAGGCTAATGAGTGGGAGATTATTCCAACTATTTTGGGGAATGGGAGGGGATTTCCAGGAATTGGGCCACTGCCCACTTTTTGCCCTTTTCTGGTTGGCCTTGGAACTGTCATGGCGCTGGTAGGTGTGTCATTTGGCTAGTGTATTACAACGAGCCTAAAATGATGCTCAAGGTCCACTAGAAGTCAAATCTTCTGTCATCTTGGACCTAGTTGGTTCTAACCCATTTACGTCACATCCTCAAGGGCTATGTCATTCTTTTAAATGTTGTGCTCTGCCCCCTTCCCTCTTGTTTCAACAGGAGGGGCTCCTCACTCAGACTCTGACTGGGGTTCAGGTGGTCAGAAGAACTTTCCTAGAGAGAGCTATGTCTAATCTGAGGCCTTTGAAAGGATGAGTTGGATTTAGCCATCTGAAGGTGCAATGGGAAGGAGGCTGGGGGAGAGTGGTGGGATGATGAGTGCTCTGAGCAGAGGGAACAGCAAATGCAGAGGCACAGAAAGTAGTTTCATGCATACAGAGCTCAGGGGCTGGGGGAAAAGCTAGAGGGAAGTAGGGGTAAGCAGAGGCATCCCCAGGCCATGCAGGGAGCTTGGACTTGACCCTGAGGGCAGTGGGGAATCACTGAAGGACTTTAAACCAGATACACAACTTGACAATTATTGTTCTGATTGTGTTGTACGGAAGGGATGAGAAAGATCAAGACTGGAGTTAAGGGGAAGGGTAAACAGGCTACTGGGATAATCTGGGCACGAGGGACTGTGACCTGTACCCTTTTCTAGGGTAAAGGCAGTGGGGTGAAGAGAAACGGATGGGCTACAGTGCCCTTTAGGAGGTGGAGGATATAGGGGTTGATGACTGTGTGGATCTGGGACCCAGAGCTGCTGGATGGTTTGTGTGCCTTATATGAGGAATTAGCAAGAAGGAGGTTCTTTCTGACCACTCTGATTTTAAGGAATGTGTGGAATTGCCATGTGGTTTCAGCAAAGCTCAGGAGAGCACAGAAGACAAGAAATCTGAGAATGATCAGCATAGAGATGATAGTTAAATAGACAGTATCACCCAGGGAGAGACTGTACAGGAGAAGGGAAGGAAAGGAAATACAAAAGATGTACACTTTTTTTTTTTTTTTTTTGCTGTACGCGGGCCTCTGACTGTTGTGGCCTCTCCCGTTGCGGAGCACAGGCTCCGGACGCGCAGGCTCAGCGGCCACGGCTCACGGGCCCAGCCGCTCCGCGGCATGTGGGATCCTCCCAGACCGGGGCACGAACCCGCGTCCCCTGCATCGGCAGGCGGACTCGCAACCACTGCGCCACCAGGGAAGCCCCGAGATGCACACATTTAAGGAATGGGAAGCAGGATGAGAAGTGGGAGGGGAAGGAGAGGGGGAGGGGGATGGAGGGAAGGAAGAAGAAGGAGAAAGAGAAGAACCACTACCACCCCCCACAGAGGAGCTGGAAAGGGGAGGCAGGAATGATAGAAGGAACCAGGAAAAGTTCTGACCCAAAAAAGGAGTGAGCTTTCAAGAAAGAAGGCGTGGTCATCAGTGTCAGACGGTGCTCGAAATGAAAGGAAAATGTTTGAACACTGCAAAATTATGGGCAGTGAGGAAACGAAAGCAATACGTTCACGTGCCTTTTTCAAGCCAATGCCCTGAGGGGTCCATGGAATCAAGGAAGAGCGTTTTATACAGAAGAAACTTAATCTGTTTAGATACCAATGGGAAAGTGCCAAGAGAGAAAGAGAGGCTGAAAATCCAAAAGGGAGAATGGATAAAGCAAGGTTCTGGAGATGTGGAAGACTAAGATCAGTGCTGGGTTGAGGAGCTGAAATTAGGTAGAAGGAGAAATGGCATCTCCACCTTAAGAGTCAAGAAGGAGAACAGTGCGGGACGGGCCAGACAAGTTTGTAGGCTAGGCGATCGACTGTTGAGCTCTTATTCTATTTGCAAGCTCCAAAAATCCAAACCTTATAAGGCATGTATTTTATAGATAACAATAAGAAGGGATGAAGAAATAATGTCTGAATGACTTCAGTACAACTCTATACAAGGACAGTTTTGTTTGTGTTTTCACCATTTAAAACTTGCACTCCCATTCTAAACACAAAAAAACAAACAGATAGTAACTTTAAATATATGCTTCTACAACATAGTTAAAATTTCCACGTCAATCTCTTTGAACTGTCAGAAAACTAAACACAGGAGTTTTTGGCATGACGTTTTCACGAAACAAGGTATTCTAGATGAATGGGCTCTCTAGATTACTGACGTTTAAATCTGTATATCTTTGATGATTGTTGATCAAATCTTGCCACAATTCAGTGATTCTCCTAAACACTACTGAATTTGATGGCGGCTGTCTGCTACGGTACCAGGCATGCAAGCTGCCCATCTTCACAGGAAGGTGATTCATTCCGTATTACTTCTTAAAAAACTGTTTAATAAGACTGACAGAACTGTTTTAAAAACAAACAAATAAATACTCACTATTACCTTAATTCCAATTTTAATCCACCGTCCACATAAATTAGAATCAACTCAAGGATGCCAAGGAAATCCAGATGACCTGGACGAACCCATGCTCTGTCAACAAAGAGCCACTGCTCAAGAAGTTTATTTTTACTTATTTCTGGATTAGTAGCTGAATTTCAGATTAAAGATGCTAGAAGTACATTCATGGACTAGGAGGTGTGTTAAAAGTACAAGAAAGCTCTTTTTGTCTGAAGGCAAAAACTGAGAAGTCCTTTAGAACACTCTGATTTCTTCTAATCATTCTCTTTCCAGAGCCAAAGTATCCCTCTTAATTCACTTGCCCCACACCCTCCTCAAAAGGCTACCTAATTTAGTTGTTAGAATGCAGCCACTTTTGTTTCAATGCTAGGCAAAATTCCTTCCATCAAACTGTGGCAGAAAAGGAATTCAACCAGAATTCACATTCGTTTTTAATTCATGTTCAAGAAATTTAGATGGATACCATGTCGAGTGTACTTATGGTTTATGGTTTTGCTGTAAAGTCATTTCTTGAAAAACAGTCATTTTTGAAACTATATTTTCAATTTTGAAAAGCATGTTCTGATTTGGTACTTCCTAAAATACAGAAACAATATATCACCAGAGATTTTTATCCTTAGCATCTTGGCAGATTGCTGAAACACTGTTATTGGCTGAGAGGTTTGGAAATTCATGTTGGCTTCCAATAAATCTGAATAAAACCTTTCTATTATGTGCTCAGAGAAAGTAATTAAAACAGTATCAGCTCTTCATCGTCATGATTCAGAGCCTCTAAATTCAAGTTTAGAATATGCAAACTAAGAAGAATTTTAAAAATTAAAATAACTTGAAATGGCGAGGTCCTTAAAACTGAAGTCTGGGGGCTTCCCTGGTGGCGCAGTGGTTGAGAGTCCGCCTGCCGATGCAGGGGACACGGGTTCGTGCCCCGGTCCGGGAAGATCCCACGTGCCACGGAGCGGCTGGGCCCGTGAGCCATGGCTGAGCCTGCGCGTCCGGAGCCTGTGCTCCGCAACGGGAGAGGCCACAATAGTGAGAGGCCCACGTACCGCAAAAACAAACAAACAAACAAAAAAACTGAAGTCTGATAGTCTTGTCACATTTATATTCTACTTATTAATATGCAGTAACTACAAACAACTTCTCCAACTTAAGTTTTCACCAGATTTTTCTATTTTTATATTATTGCATAGACTGAACTCAACTGATCAGTTGCTTAATGACTGCCAATTTCTCTAAAAAAAATCAAGCCTTAGAAATTAAAAAAAAAAAAAAAAGGCAATTTCTAAATAATATTCCAGGGGGCAGGGGAGATACAGGCAGAGGGAGAAAGACAAATACAACAGACCATTATCATATAGTGCGCTTGTGGGTAAGGGAAGTCCAGGGCACTACCAGAACACACAGAAGGGAGTGCCCTGTTCAGGGGGCTGGGGTGGGTGTCAGCAGGGGAGTCTTCCTGGGGAAGCCATGACTGATCTGATTCCTTATACATTCTTCCATTCCAGAATTTATTTTTTTAAAAAAAAGCTGAATCCACTTAAGGAGTCCTTAGAAAAAAGAATACAAATATGAAAATCAATATTGAATTTTTCTAAAAAAGCAGTATCCAAAACCTTTAATATTCATTTTGAAATTGACAATTTATACAATCAGCCATTTCTTAAAGTCAGTTATTTAAAACTTCAATTTTTCTTCTCTTACTTTATTTGAAAAAACCCTTTTGGTGGGTGGGGGGGATAAATTAGAAGTTTGAGATTAACAGATACTACTATATATAAAGCAGATAAACAAGGATCTACTATAGAGCACACGGAACCATATTCAATATCTTATACTAACCTATAATGGAAAAGAATCTGAAAAAGCATACACGTATAACTGAATCATTTTGCTGTACACCTGAAACTAACACAACATTGTAAATCAACTACACTTCAATAAAAATATTTTAAAAACAAAAAAAATTTCTTGGAAAAAGATACTGAATTTTATATAAATACTTAATAACAACTAAAGTTACTTCCCTAATAAATAGTAACAAATCCTTAAAATAATCATATTAATATGCAAATTCTTGATCAGAAGTTCCTGGAAATATCTATCTTGATTTTTAATTTTGAATAGCAATACCTTAAATTACTATATAATTTAATATTCCTGTTATTTCATAATCTCCTAAAAACTATTTGGTAATCAATGATTAATAAGAGTTTTCTAAACAAACAAAGTATTTAAATAATGTGTGAAGAATGGGCTCTATAAGGAATAGGATTTATAAAAACAAAAAGTATAAAGCATTGTAAAACCTCCTGCTATTTAAGCAGAAATTTAAAATATGTATACACATATAACTACTACTCATCAAGTTTCTCAAATTTTGTTTTTCCTTTAAAGAAAAAGAAAAAAGAAATGTTCTCCTTGTGATGCGAACTCTTAGGATTTACTCTTAGCAACTTTCAGATATTAATCATGTTGTACATCACATCCCTAGCACTCATCTAAAACATTCATCTTTAATCTTTTTGTTACTCAAAAATAAAACTGTAACTTGGCCTCTAATGGCTCTGTACTACAATCTGGCAATGGTGTACCTGAAGTATTAAAATAAGAAGGCACACTCCTGCTGCTTCTCTGCAAAGCAAAGAGCTGTTTCATCTGATCTTCAGAGTATTCAGCACCAAGATGCAGAGAGAGAAATATCTCCCGTGGGGCTCTGATTCCTGCTCTGTCCGGAAACCACCACTGTTATTTCCCAACCCTGACTTTAAATGAAACCATACCATGCAGAGACTTGTAGATGAATTATTTTGGTCAATCAGGGCTTAGTGTCCGTAATTTTAAAATATGCTTGGAAATGTTTATAAGTATCAGCACACTCCTAAGTAACAGAGAATTATGAAATATGCAGAATGAGCTGAATGTTAATGCTTCAAACCTATCATATCTAATCTATCGTATCTAATCGGCCTCCTGCCAACTTCTCCAACTCGAACAATCCAGCCTGGGTTTCAAAACCACCCCTCTGTCATCTGATCTCAGCATGCCTTCCTAGCCGTATCCTTTGCTATCCTCCACATGAATACTGTAATCCAATTTGTCCATCAACTGCCCCTAGAATACTGCCCTCTTGTCCACACACAGGTGACAAGATTTATTGACCTGTCTGATTCTGGTTGCCCCCCTGTCCTTTAGGGAGGGTTCGGTTCCCAGGCCTTCTGAGCTACTGCAGGGACAGCAGGAAGGTTCTTTCTTGCCTGTCTGCCAGCTCTTGAGCTTTCCTTTGACTCAAGGAAGAAAAAACCCACCTTATGCTTAGCAAATATAAAGCCAAGAAGCAGGCTGATTTATATAATAAAGGGCTGGGGGTGAGAGAAGAATCCACAGCCTAGAGAGTATCCACCTGGCAGAGAGAAGTGGGGAGGAGACGAAAGGGGGATTTTGAGAAGTGCTGGTATGGAGTATGAGTTGGATGTCCTTCAGGAGATACAAGTGAATGTGGAAATTCCTTTCAAATATACTTTGGGCAGCTGTTCAGCGTTTCTCTGAATATGACCGACCTCCCCCACAAAAGAGTATGGCTCCCGTGGCACTCGGGTAGGAGGGACACTTGGTTTATGCTATGTGCCCTCCTATGCGCCCTCCTGCTCTCTCCCTGCCAGAGAAGGTAAAATTGCTGGTTTGGTATAAAACAAAATGTACACATTTACATACCATCACTTCTAAACAGGATTTATTCAGCTTAACAGAAATGACTGGCAACAGATCCCTAGAAACAAATTTAATAGAACAAGTCAAGTAAGGGAAGCTGAGAGAATGTCAGAAAAGGAATGAGACAGTTGTAGCAAAGATGTGAGGTTAAGGATAATTGCTGCAATTACAGCAGAGGGTCAGGAAAGACAAATGCATCGACATAATTCTGCAAAGTCTTCTTTGAGATATAACTGACATATAACATTGTATTACAAAGATGTTTTAAATGAATTCAGTTACTTAGTAATCTCCCAATGATATTTAATTTTAAAGCCCTTTTAATGCTCTTACTTTTTAATTACAAAGTATGAGGAAATGTATTTTAGAAATCTTAACATCACACTTGAACCCCTAGTGGATACTACACTGGG
Organism: Lipotes vexillifer; assembly: GCF_000442215.2. Lineage (NCBI taxonomy): Eukaryota > Metazoa > Chordata > Mammalia > Artiodactyla > Lipotidae > Lipotes > Lipotes vexillifer. The sequence goes on from NW_006787203.1 coordinate 428,652, forward strand.
TTTCCTTTTAATGTCTTCAGAGCTCCTGGTCTCTCCCCGCCTCCCGGCTTCCTGCACAGAGGACCTTAGAGGCAAACACCCCTCACTCCACGTTCACTGCAGTATCCCTTGCATCTCGGACGGGTGGCCATCCTCCATGGGCAAATACTTCTCAAGGCTCCTGCTCTCAACTTGTGTAGCTCCCACTGCTAGAAGACCCTTCTTTTACAGAGCCCTCCTGTAACTCCTACACATTGGCCTAATCCTGCCCTAAGAATAAAGGCAGGAAGTCCTGCCATTCAAATAATTCCAAATGGCTATTATCCCAAGATTTCTCTCCACGCAGATAAATACATTCATTCAAAGTACAACACTGATAAACACTAACTTAAAGTACAACACTCCCAACAAGTCAAAGCATCCACATGTGGTCAAGCAAGTACAGAGTCTAATTTACTACCTTCTCCATTCTATATACTTCTATTATTCTTTCTGTTTTGTTTTTATTAGTCACCTCAAGCCATGGCAACACAGTGCGCAGAGCTCCTCTGGGTCTGGCGCCTCTCCATCTCCTCGGGACATCTCCTACCTCTTCCTCATACCCTTGTGCTACGCGGGGCTTCCTTTTAATGTCCTCAGAACTCTGAGCCTCTTACTGCGTCCAGGCTTTCTGCATAGTCGCTGCTCCTTTCTGGAAAGTTACTCTTTCTCCTCTTCGCCTGGAGACCTCCCAATCCTCCCTGACACCCTCCCCCAAGCTAAATTAGGTCACACTATTGCTTGTGCTCACAGCACTCCGTAGTTTTTTTGTTTTGTTTTGTTTTGTTTTTTGCGGTACGCGGGCCGCTTCACTGTTGTGGCCTCTCCCGTTGCGGAGCACAGGCTCCGGACGCGCAGGCTCAGCGGCCATGGCTCACGGGCCCAGCTGCTCCGCGGCACGTGGGATCCTCCCGGACCGCGGCACGAACCCATGTCCCCTGCATCAGCAGGCAGACTCTCAACCACGGCGCCACCAGGGAAGCCCTTTATAAAAAAATTTTTATTGGAGTATAGTTGCTTTACAATGCTCTGTTAGTTTCTGCCGTACAGCAGAGTGAATCAGCTATACGTATACATGTATCCTCTCTTTTTTGGATTTCCTTTCCATTTAGGTCGCCACAGAGCATTTAGTAGAGTTCCCTGTGCTATACAGTAGGTTCTCATTAGTTATCTATTTTATACATAGTATCAATAGTGTATATATGTCAGTCTCCATCTCCCAATTCATCCCACCCCACCCCTTTCCCCCTTGGTATCCATACGTTTCTATGTCTGTGTCTCTATTTCTGCTTTGTAAATAAGATCGTCTATACCAATTTTTTCAGATTCCACATACATGCGTTAATATACGGTATCTGTTTTTCTCTTTCTGACTTACTTAATGTAAGGCCAGACACTATAAAACTCTTAAAGGAAAACATAGGCAGAACACTCTTTGACATAAACTGCAGCAAGATCTTTTTTGACTCACCTCCTAGAGTAATGAGAATAAAAACAAAAATAAATGAATGGGACCTAATTAAACTTAAGAGCTTTTGTGCAGCAAAGGAAAACATAAGCACCCTGTACTTTTACGACACTTTTTCTTTATCACAATCATACTCAACTACCTGGAGGAACATGTTTTACTCCTTGTTATGGGTTGAACCCATTTAAAAAGAAGAGAGAGAGATGCTGAAGTCCTAAACCCTTGTACCTTATTTGGCGACATTATTTGGAAACAGGGTCTTTGCTGGTGTTACCAGATTAAGATTAGATCGTTAGGGTGAGTCTTAATCCAATATGACTGGTGTCCTTATAGGAAGAGGAAAATGCTGTGTGAAGACACAGACAGATGGGAAGAATGCCATGTGATGACAGAGGCAGAAATTGGAGTGACGCAGCTGCAAGCCAAGGAACACCTACAATTGAGGACCACCACCAGCAGCCAGAGGGGGAAAGGAGGGATTTTTCCCTCCACGCTTCAGAGGAGTGTGGCCCTGCTGCCACCTTGATTCTGGGCTTCTAAGTTTCCAGAGCTGTGAAATGATACATTTTTGTTATTTTAAGCCAGTTTGTGGTACTTTTGTAATGGCAACCCTCGGAAATGAATACACTCTTTTACTCTAAGTTTCTGGAAAGTAAGGTCTATATTTTCTTCATTTGCTGCATTCTCACTGTACTCATAGTGATTAAAATATAGGGAGGAGTGCAGTACACATTTGTTCCGTGAATGAATGACACATACTTGGTTTCTAGTTAACTAAAACCTTCAGGTCTTTTTTTCTCAAAGACATCAACAGAGACTGGTCTTCTTGATTCCATTTTATTTCATTGATTATTTTCAAACCTAAATTCAGAATTTTAAGTTTCATATTATTTGAGATTATGTGTAACATAAATCCATCCATCAGTGTATTAAGCATCTTACCTATCTTTATGTCACTGCAAATTTAACAAGAATGACTTCTACCTTAATCCAAGTAAATGATAAAAACGTGACAGGGCAAAGGACAGAGTACCATGGCATGCCACCAAGAATGTCCCTCCAAGCTGGTATCGACCCATTAATCAACACTCTCAGTATATCATGCAAACAACTAGAGATCCACATTTCTCTCCCGCTTATTCCAAGGTTATCACAACACATGGTATTAAATGCTTTGCCGAAATGCTAATTGTTATGTTTAAACTTTTGAATTCCACCATTCTGATAACTACATAACAAAGAGGGTATGCAGTTTCTTAGGCATAACTGTTCTTGATGAACTCACGATGCCTTTTGGGGACTGGTCACTTCTCCAAACCACACCACACAGTCCTAGAATTTTTCTGGTGAACTGTATCCAGCCCCCTGATCTGTGGTTTCCAGGATCTACATTGGCCTCCATTTTGAAGACAAGGGTTAATGTCTCTTTCTTGCTGCTCCCTTTCTTGTACTTCAGGACACCTCCAAAATGACAGATGGTTCCGCTACACTCATATCTACAAATTATTTTAATATTGCGAGATGTAATTCATCCAGGCCTGAAATTGTGAGATAGTTTAAAGCAGCTGCATTCTCTCACCAATTTGGACCTCAGCTTCCCTTTCAGTTATGTGTTCTATCCTTCTGGTCAGAGAGCCACCCTTCTCCTAAATACAAGAGCAGCTCTGCCTTCCCTCAGTCATCTATTGCTACCACTCTAAGGTCGCCCTTATTTCTCCTTCCTGATTAAATATTTCATAAAGATTCAACTCAAACATTCCTTTGATCCTTTAAATAGATTCATACTTTATTCTTCCACCTTTGACGTCTGAGTCCCTCAAATGAATTCCTGTGACAGCCACAATGAACCCTTCTGGTGTGTGCCCTTCTCATTCCTCACTCTGAGCATTCACTATCTGATTAGGATTTTGATTATACAATCGTCCCTCGGTATCCGTGGGGGATTGGTTCCAGGACCGGCCGTGGTTACCCAAATCCACTGATGCGCAAGCCCCATAATCAGCCCTACGTATTCACAGCTTCCCTATTTGCGGGTTCCGTATCCGCAGACACAGAGGGCCAGCTCTATTTGTCTTTTCTTCTTTCCAAACATTATTACCTTTTAGGGTTACATACAGTCCATGAAACTATATCCATATTTTCTCTGAGTATTTAAAAGTCTAACTTTTAAAAATCTAGAGTACATAGACTGAGTCTGCCAGACGGCCGTTAGGGAACATTCTAAGGTTTAAACAAATAATTTCCTTGTCACCAAGAGACAAACATTTTGTGAATATCTCCAAAAAGTAGAGCTTGTGCAAATTCTGTGAACTGCCTAAGCTACTACTTGGCCTCCCTATTTCATTTATCTTTGGTCAACAAAGACCAAGTTTGTTTAAGAATCTTTCACAGGAAGGTTTCAACGAATCCCACTTGCGGGAAGGTCGTTGTTTGCAAGCAGCAAAACAACATTTCATCATCTACGGCCCTCACACCATCCAGTTGCTTAATGTACTCTGAGCGCAAGCTCACAGGCACCCAGCCACGAACAGAGGTGTAGAAGGCAGGATTCTACCGTGGTCATTTGAAGGTAAGCAGCTCACTGTCGAATTAAAACTCTGGCAAACAAACCCTCCTGGATTATCACTTGTGCCTCCCTCAGGACTTGCCTGCAGTTCTACAAACCCGTATCTGTGTAGTGTCCTGTTTCTAGGACAGCTTTCTGGGAGTGTAAAGATAATTTATTGAGGAATCAGAAGAAAATGCAACAAATACTAACAATTACAACTATGATTTTTGGTCACTTTCTTGCTTCATATTCCAGAGCTTACTTACTTGGTTTTCTAAAAGACTTCTAAATACTTCCTTTTTCTTCAAATAGAGAAATACTTATAAGCAAAATGTTATTTCTAATGGGGCAGACTAAGGGTCCTGCACATTTAGGACACCCAGTGAAGGATATTATTCAACTTGAAAAGTCAAGGCAAACTCCTCTGGTGGGCTGAAAGGATAATAACACAACTGTAGCAAAAATATGGGGAAAATACATAGAAACATGGTTCCACGCTGCATTACAACTTTATCTAGGTGCAGGGATAGAGTCTAGTTCTGAGTCATCTTTGACTCTTGCCCCAATCAATAATTTTTGGTAATTTCTCCACTTCCAAAATTTAAAGTGCTATCACTGTGCACAGCCGAGGAGGCACACGGCAACTAACCATGTGTGCTAAGAACTTGTTTCTAGTGGCATATTGTGGCTCTGTATTTTTCCCTGCTGCAAACAAACTAGAAAAAAAAAAAAGTTAGGACTAGATGTGAACGTCACCAACTATGTACATAAATGCATAAACACTTTAGCCAATTATTGTACTCACTCCTGAAGCAGGGATTGAAGGGAGAAGGGGCAGACAAAGTGCTTTTCATTTGCCTCTTTTCAATGGCAATAACCACAAAACAACTAGGATCCCCCCTTTCCAGGCATCAAATAGAAATTTGAGATTATTTTGCCCTCATGTAAAATTAAACACTTTAAAAATTCTAATGAGATCAAGTGTAATGAGAATATTACCATCCACACTCATTTGATCCTATAGCTAAGTGACAAAAGCAGACTCCTAAAAACCACCCAGAGGGAAGACCTTGGGGTTTTAGAGGCAGGTGGACCAGTGTTTACTTTCTTAGCCCTCATCTCCTCTCTGGTAAAATGAAGATATTCTCATAAGATGGTTTCGAGGATCAAATGAGATAATGCGTGTGAAGGGCCCACTACAGAGCAGGCACTCAGTGGATGGCAGAAGCTGTTGTTAATTTATTATTATAATATAAATGAAGGACCCAAAGACATGTGTTTGACATTCATGTCTTGGAACACCAAAAAGAGTCCGTTTATAAAAGCCACTTACTTTTATTTTAAAATATTTGTAGATACATAGAAATTAGGATTTAGAATGAAACTGATGGCCAGTCCAGTGCTCTAGATTTAAAGGAGAAAACTGAGGCCCAAGGACTTTTTCTGGGCACACGGATAGCTAAGGAGACTGGCTCAGGCCTCCCCATTCCACCCTACCTCTTGGGTAGGACAAAGGGAGTTAAAGTAGCCCAGCTCAGTAGCAGTTTTATGCACCTAATCAAACAGTCTCCTAGCTTATTTGTATATATAAATGCAAAACCCACCCTGTTTACGTCTTCAGGGTTCTCACAGACTAGATTCAACATAATATGTGTTCACAATCAAAAATTCCCCAATACATGCAATAAAATAAACCACTACTTTTTTTTGGGGGGGCGGTTCAAACAACAGAAATTTATTTTTTCACAACTGTGGAGACTAGAATTCCAAGAGCAAAGTGCCAGCAGGTTTAAACCACTACTTTTAATAGTCAGTGAAAACAAACAACAGATTTAACCCCCCTAAGTCTTCAGATACTAGAAATGTCAGACAAGTGTATGGAATAACTATGCAGAAAAAGTTTAAAAAATTAAAAGATTAAATTTTTAAAATGAATCAAAACAAGAGACCACCAAAATAAAAAGGCAGATTTTTGAAAGAACTAAATAAAACTTAAATAAATAAAAATATAATGGTAGAAATTAAAAACTCAGCATATGAGTTAAACAGCATATTAGAGAGAGAAAGAATTAGCAAAAGAGAGAATTCATGAACTAAAATGCAAGGCAATAATTACATGTAAGTTGTAGATCATAAATTCTAAGTTTTTTGTATTATTAGGGAAGGGATCTGGGAGACTTTTTAAAAGTATGCATGGTAAAATTTCATATGGTCTACACTAAAAGAACAGAAATAGAGTGCATATCATCTAAATAAGTAGAGGAAATAAACGGAATAACAAATAAAAATCCCCCAAATGCAAGCAATAATAAAAAATATAAAACATAAATTAAGATGATAGAAACATGTCTAAAAGATCAAGAATTTATAGTAAATATGATTGACTTATTTTACAGGTAAAAGTCAAAGAGTATCAGATTGGATTTTTAAAATTCCAGTAATATGTGTTATCACAGAGATACATCAAATCAAAAGAACCTGGAAGTGTTGAAAGTAGACAGAGAAAGAACCATGCAAGTGCCAATAATAAATAGAGACAGAAGAAACAAGCAAATAAATACTAGTAAAAAAGAAAGCCAACGTAGTTATATTAACATAAGATACAATAAACATTAAGACTAAAAGCCTTATTAGGGCCATTACACAATGTGAATAGATTCAATTGACTAGGGAGAAATTATTTTTAATTTGTATACACTAATAAAATAGCCTCAAAATACATGAAGCAAAAAGGGAGAGAACTATAGAGAGAAATTGAAAAATGCACACCTTTGGTAGGAGAGTTCAACTTACCTCCCTCAATTACTGATGTTAGATATACAAAAAAAAAATGATCATTACTACAAATGATTTGAACATCACAATTAATTTGACTTAATTAACATATAAACTGTAATCAGAATCTACTGTCAGCCACTGTTCTAGGCACCGGAGAAAGAGCCATGAACAAAATACAGTCCTTACCCTAATGGAAAGCACAACTTAGATGGGGAGACAAACAATAAAAAATACACAAAGAAATGGAGGGTACTCATACACACAGAACACTCCATCTAACAAGTAGAGAGTCCACACTCTTTTCAAGTCCATAAGAAACATATATAAAAACTGATATAACTTAGACCCTAAAGTAAATCTCAACAAATTTCAAAGAAAACCAAATCATACAAGTCTGACCACAATGCAGATTGGTCAATTAAATCAATCACAAAGCCATTTCAAAACCAAAACTTATGAAATTTAACAGTATACTGAAGAAATTTAGAATAAAACTTTATAGCTTTCATAGAACTACAGGTTTAGAAAAATCTTCCAACTATCAAATGTCCCACTTCTACGCAAAAGAACTACATATAAGCTACTCTAGTATAATTGGACTGAATTTAAAAATATCTTCATCCCAGAACTTACCGGTTCCTTCTAGGTTTTATTCTGTTTTTGTAACACTCTTCACCATTAAAAAAAAAAAAAAGAAAAACTATCCTACGTTGAAATTTTAAATCTCTTTTGCCTGTCTTCATTTCTACTTCTACTACCACAAAGTCCCTGTATTCATTATGATTTAGGTTCGGCTGGCAGTGACAGAAAACCCCAGATAACAATGGTTTGGACCGGAAGCTCATTACACTGTTGTGTATAGTAGGTCTACAGGCTGACTGCCTGGGCCTCACTGGATCAAGGGCACAAGCTGCTTCTAGCTTGTTCCCCTGGCATCCTTGCTATACAGCATTCACCTCATGGTCTAAAGGCGATCATCAAACTCCAGCCGCCACATCTGCCTTCTAGTCAGTGAGAAGTAGGAAGTGGGAAGTGTCCCAGTCAGCTTGGGCTGCAAACCAAAAAATACCATAGACTGGATGGCTTACACAACAAACATTTCTTTCTCACAGTCTGGAGGCTGGGAGGTCTAAGATCAAGGTGCCTGCAGATTCGGTGTCTGGTGAACCTTCTGGTTCACCCATGGCCATCTTCTTGCCCTCACATGGCAGAAGGGACAAGGGAGCTCTCTGGAGACTCTTCTATAAGGGCATTAATCCCATTCATAAAGGTTCCACCTGCATGACCTCATCACCTTCCAAAGGCCCACTTCCTAATACCATCACCTTGGGGGTTAGGTTCTCAACATATGAATTTTGGTGGGGGGCACAAACATTCTGTCCATAGCAGAAGGGGTGAAGAGAGAACCCTTTTTTAAAGGATACTTCCTAGAAGTCACAGAGGTCACTTTTCCTTACTTGATATTAGCTAGAATTAGTCCAACACCACAGAATGCTTCAAGAGAAGCTGAGAACATAGTTTTTATTTCAGGTGCTCATGTATGGGTCCATGTATGGGAAGTAGATGTTGAGGACAAACATCTGAGAAAATGTGATAAGATATAGTAAGAATCCTGCCCAGTCCTCTCGGCCAGCTACCAGGGTGGTCAAATGAGTGCACAGTGCACTTGGGTCCCAGGCCATGTGCTCAGCCCCGCTTCTCTGTGGCCAGTAAGGTTTTTAGTCTCTTAGGCCCCAAGTGTATCCTGGATCATTTTCCTCCCCTTGCCTAAGAGGTCGTGCTGCTGCAGCCATGATAGTCTTTAGGGCACAGTCTCGATGATATTCTGAGGCTTCAGTTAAAAGAAATTCCACATACAGTTTCCTAAGCATGGCCACTGGATCATATCTCCCTAAAGAAGTTGCCTGACAGAAAATTTTAAAGTGGGAAATGAAAGCATGAAGAAACTTGCCCTCACGTTCGGGTTTGATTTCTCCCTTTCATAACTGGCTACATGCTAGTAGTGCATCATTCTGGGCAGGGACACAAGTAAAAAGCTAGGCTTTCTTCAAGGCTTCTCCTCAAGTGTTCCTCCTTAGCACCCTATGCTAATGAGAGACATGCTGCCAGAAAGCCAAAAAGAGGCCACTTCTTCCTACTGGCACCACCTCTGGGCTGGGTGTTGCCATGGCTGTCTTCACAGCGAGCGAGGTCTGACCCAGGATTCCAGAAACACTGGATGGATGGCAATTCCATGTGGGTCAGACTGCAGAATTCCCTCGGTGTGAGTCCTTAACCAAGGTTACCCAAACTAACAGGATGGAAACAATGTGCCTAGAATTAAACATCAAGAAACTATCGGCATCCTGCCAAATTAATCTGATATAAATTATTCCAGTCCTACACTATCCCTTTCCCATCAATCACAAAGAACAAACACAGGCCATTTACAAGCTCTTTTGTGTGTGGGAAAAACACAAAGCATGCCAAATGTTGCCTAAATTCTAAGGGGATTTCTCTGCACTTTTTCTGAAGTGTAAACATATCTTTGACCTCCCTCTATCAAAATACATAATTTCATCTTTGGAATATATTTTTCCTAGAAGGCAAGTACTGTAAAAGCTCAAGGAGTACAAAACAGATGAATAGGGGAAAAAATGTAGTCACCTGGCATATATTAGCCTAATCAATAATGTCAACAAACCAGCGAGAGTAAATATCATTACGGTACTATGTGTTTTCTTTCAAAATCAAACTGTATCTGAAAAACGCCAAGCCTGAAATAGGTTTACAGAAGATCATTTCAGTAACATGCATTTTGGCTCAAGGTTAAAAATTTAAGTAACCTTAAGGCAGGTAACAGAATTGATTTGCTTTTAAGATACAAATAGCAGTTCTGTGGTCACAAATCAATAATGGACTATAAAATAAACTAACATCCTACTCTACTAAAAACTATATTCTCTTTTTTTGAAGACTTGTAATTTACAAATATGAAAACACTAACACTGCTGCCCATGGGGACTTCATTGTTTGTGTGTGTGTGTGTGTGTCTGTGTGCGGGGGCAGGGGAACTTCTAATATGCCCAGTTACCCCGGTTAAAACTTCCTGTGAACACCCTTCTTATTACTGTAACCTCAGTTCATCCATGGTCCACACTTCACAGGAGCTCAGTTATTCCTTGTGGCAATTCAGACTCCTCACTGCCAACCGAATGACACACTCATTACCTCATTATCCAAAGTCTGAACTGAGCCAATCTGTGCCTCCGGCCTTCTCTTCCTTAGGATTAAATCAGTCAATGCAAGTAAAGTGCTTAAAACAATGCCTGGCACATAGTAGGTACTCCATGAACATTAGCTATTACTATTATTCCTCTTCTCTTCCCCTTCCCTTCCCCTCCCTCCAATTCCCTTACATTCCACCTTACTTTGGTCAAAGAGAAGCATGTGCTCTTTTGCCAACAGGTCTCATACTTTTCAGGGTCCTTTGCTCACACTGTCTCCCCATCAAGAATGTCTTTTAAACCTCAATCTCTATTTGTAGGTACCTCTTTACTCCTTTTTCAAGATCCTTTTCAAATCCTACCTTCTCCATGAAACTCCCGCATGATCCCTCAAACAGAGCCCACATCTCTGGATGGCATTCATCACCTATGCCCTGGACTGGAGCATCACATATATTTGGCTTATCACCCCGTCCCCAACACATATCTATCTGATAAGCCTGCAAGGCAGAAACTTTGTTCTATGTGTCATCTTATAACCCCTTTGGAAATAACCACACACCCTTGAACTGAAAAACACGCTAAAATATGTTTAATTTTTTGAGGTGAAAGTAATTTTCGTGTAGAAACAGTACTGGCCTTTTTACTTAAAGAACTAAAGGATGTGTGTGTGTGTGTGTGTGTGTGTGTGTGTGTGTGTATTATCTATTAGAGCCAAATATACATTCTCATAAATCCCTAAGCTTGATATGACTCGGCTTTGAAATATATTTTGATGGAATGTATGCCATAAGAAGAAACTTTCTACTACTGATGATTCTTTGCTAAAACACATTTACTATTTTTTACACAAAATGTGTTTAACATTTGAAACATATGTGTCATTTATCATAGTCTCAGAATGTCCCAAATTCTAAAATCAGTGCCAAATAGCATTCAAAACTAAATATACTACAGCTTTAATATATGTGTTTCCCTATAATAATCATTAATAATTCCTTCTCATAGAAAACTCTTCTCTTCCCCTATTCACTGTTGGAGAATAAGATGTTTCAATCTATCAAATGCTCTGCAGGTAGACAGTGATGATGGATCCATTACCAAGGTTCACAGAAGAAGCAGCGTGCTCTTCCTGGCTCAGTCTAGGAGGCCTTATAGAGAAGAGGAAGCAATTTCAAGCAATCAGAAAGAGTCAGCTTGGCAAAGTAAGTGTGAACGCTGGTTTTAGGAACCTGGCCACAGGGATTCAGAAGACCTGAGAAACTCACATCTTCTTTATATAAGTGACCTTTGAATGAATGAAGGGGACAAGATGGAGCTGCAGAGGGAAAAGTAAGAGAAACAGTGTGAAGGGTATGAAGCAAAGATTAGAAATCCACAAGGCAATCGGAAACAAGCACCTACATACAAGGCGGCGCCAGAGGCAAAAGAAAAGCCCGTAACTCCACATCCTCCATGGAGGCTGGCCTGGGGGCACAGAGCTGGAGGAAACAGGATTCAGAGACAGGCAACTTGGAATTATCTTGGGAAGGAAAAACGCAGCAAGAATAAAAAAGAAGAGTGAGACTTTCTTAAAGGTATTTCTTTAAGATATTGCTTAAAGACAATTCGACCATCAGTTTAAAACTTAAGAAGAGTTCTGCGAATTCCTGAAATGAGATATGTTCATAAAACATACACAAATAAACTGACACCACTAAGACTTTTTCTTTTGCTGCTACTACTGAGCGCTAACATTTATCAAAACACCCTAGGTGTTAGGAGGTAGGCTAAGTGCATTACATACATTAACCCAACTAAATTACCCAACAACCCAATTAGGTAAGTACTATTCCTATCCCTAGCCTACACATGAGAAAACCAAAGCTTAGAGAGGTTAAGTATTAGCTAGTATGTATCAAAGTCAGGACACAAAATCAAGTCTGACTCACCACAGTAAGATATGATACTGGCATTGACCTTTTGGGAGCAATGGAATGAAGTCTCACAATGTTTCTATTTTGTTACAGTCACTGAAGGTTTTTACTGGTTTGTGCCACCTAAAGATACAAGCATGAAGTGTGTCTTTAAGAGTTCAGCGTTCCCATGATGAACCCTGGACCAAGGAGACAGTGCTTGGAAGAGCAAAGCGCTCACCACCACATCCTGCAAGTGAAGCACAGGCACCTCTTTGCCAATAAATAGTCTGGTTATGAAGTACAGATTCTAAACTGAGATGAAATACTATCCAGAGCATATGCCTCAAGGAAAGAAACTTGTCGCCACAGCTTGGTTCAAAGCCAATGTTAGCTAACAATTACATCATGTAGCTCAAGACAGCTTGCTGAAGAGAAACTCAGAACCAATGGAGCTGCAGGGTACTGTTCCTTTAGTTTTGGGTATGGTGGGGGGAAAAAAGAAAGAAAGAAAGAAGTTATAAATACTTGAGACTATCCTCTGGGGAGAAAAAAACAACTGAAAGGATTCCATTCATAAGCAAGGCCATTTACCACAGGCTTCGGGATATGAAAATAAAAAGTAATCATTGGGGTCATTCATTGCTCTTGTATTATGTTCTGGGCACTTGATATACATTATTTAATCCTCACACACCTCAGTGGAAATGTTGTCTAATCCTCAGTTGACAAAACTGAGGCTCAGAGATGTTAGGGAACTTGCTCAAAATCACAGACCTAGATTTCAACCCAAGGTCTGTGTAGCTTCAAAGTCCATGCCCTTTCCTCTATGCCACATAACCATTTCAGCACAAAGAAATGCAGAATTCTAGCTGTTCCCAGGCTCCTGGCAGCCCATCTAAGACCCAGCTGATGATGAAAGGCATCAGCCAGATACCAAAAATATATTCGGCAGACTTTGGAATTTTAAAACCTCATCTCCAACAGAGTCTAACCTTCCAAACTCATGAACCACTATTACCTTAAGATTGAAAGTATAATAGTTATTAAAATATAAGCAATGGAGGGGCTTCCCTGGTGGCGCAGTGGTTGAGAGTCCGCCTGCCGATGCAGGGGACGCGGGTTCGTGCCCCGGTCCGGGAAGATCCCACATGCCGCGGAGCGGCTGGGCCCGTGAGCCATGGCCGCTGAGCCTGCGCGTCCGGAGCCTGTGCTCCGCAACGGGAGAGGCCACAGCAGTGAGAGGCCCGCGTACCACAAAAAAATAAATAAATAAATAAATAAATATATATATAAAAGCAATGGGGAAATTAATTAACTAGATAAGTATCATAACATGTCTGTATTAAAAATTCTAACATATATTAAAACTCATTTCTTCTAGCTACAAAAATTTCAAACAATTTCATAAAAGAAGGCTTCCTGCAATAAAAAAACTGAAGACTTTTACTACTTTTACAAAAACATATACCATTTTCTGGAACACTGTATTCATTTTACAATTTATCTAGTTCATTCCTTATCCATCTCTTGGGTTCTCAAATATCTCGTATTCTTAGTCCTCCCCACACGTCTGAATTCAGAACATACCCCAGAACAAATAAAGTCTTGGGCCCAGCAAATCACATCTTACATGCTTTCATTTTGCTTAGATTTTATTTCAAATGTCTTCTGATAATATCAGAGACCTTTCTCTTCTATTACCAAAAGTTTTTCTGTGGCCTCATTTTGTGCCTGGAAATAAATTGGTATAATTCAATAGAAGTCAGCATTACTCTCTCAATCCACAGAAGGAATCTGTTTGAAGGGATGAAAAGGGGGAAATGAGCAGAGATATTATATTTTTTAATACATCATTTTAAGTTTTCGTATAGAATTCCCATCTTAACTTTTTTTTTTTTTTCGTTGTACCAGGTCTTAGTTGTGGCAGGCGGGCTCCTTAGTTGTGGTATGGGAACTCTTAGTCGTGGCATGCATGTGGGATCTAGTTCCCTGACCAGGGATCAAACCCGGGCCCCCTGCACTGGGAGTGCAGAGTCTTATCCACTGTGCCACCCGGGAAGTCCCCCATCTTAACTTCTTAAGAGCACAGAACTCGCTACTCCAATTCTTCAGTCCCCCGTTTCAAACTCCTCTTGGGTGTTGTTGTGGGGGAAGGGGTCTGAGCCCTGTTGGAAACCCTCCAAATGTAAGCTTCACGAGGGCAAGAACTTCGTTTGACTGCTTTGTTTACTGGTATATCCCAAATACCTACAGAATATCTGGCACATAGCAGCCACTCAAATATTTCCTGAATGGATGGATGCTTGGCTGTAGCTGCCATCTTTTTCTTAAATGCTGACCAAGTATGTCCAGTAAAGAGTGACCAGGGTAGGGTGAGGGGTCTGGAAGCCATGTCATGACTTGAAGGCAATTAAAGACAATGCAGGTGTTCAGGTACGATAAGCAGGGAGGCAGCTGGGTCCCAGAGAGGGAACCCTGCTCTGAGTCTAGCCAATTAGCTCTGAGAGTTACCGGCCATGTGTCTGGGCAAGTCACTGGACTCTCAGTCTTCCCATCTTGGAAAGAGATGTTACAGAAGTGATATAAGGGTTAAGTGAACAAGAAAAGTGCTGGGCAAAGAGGTTTAGAAAGATAAGTTGCTCGTATCTCTACATTTTGCTTCTTTTCACTCTTGGGGTGGGGGAAAGCCTTAGAGAAGAGATGACAGCTTTCTTTAAATATGTGAATGGTAATGCGTAAGACAATGACTCCACATTATACTAAAAGATAAAACTACAAAAAAAGGATATAATATAAAAAAGAGTAAGACACTGACCCGATACAATGCAGCACACCCTAATAAAGAGTGTTCCTGTCCATTAGAAGCTGCCTTCCAAGAAAGGTGTCAGATTTCTGTCATTTTAGAGAGGACAGGTGATTCAGAATGATTCAGAAATGTGAGGAATCAGGTCTAGTTAAAAGGGTATTAGCTAAATTATCTGCCAGTTCAGAGTCTATGATTTAATGATACAACTTCTTTTTTTGTGGCTGATAAACTAAGTTTGTCATGATTCTCTGCAGATATAAACCAATAGTCAGAGAATAGGTAGTTCGTTTACACCAAAGTCCATATTGCCAAAAACCTCCCACCCCACTCAACATCCTCATCTTCCCAAAAAAGTGATAATCATGTAAGTTCACGGTGACTAGAAAATTTTAAAAACCCACAAGGTATGTTGATGACTTGGAAAAATGTCAAGGGGTATTACACCATTACATATCCCCTATTCAGATCAAATAAATATTGATTTGGCAAACCTTTCTCAAGTTTAAAGGTTCCTTATGCAACAAGTCTATTTTAGTGTTCGCAACTGTAATTCCTCTGTCTCTCCCCTTCCCCCATGTAGCCCTGTATGGAATATTTAACTCTGAGTAGCGGGTAATAAAAACCTCTACCAACGTACCTACTATCACACACAAAACAATCTTCTACAAGACCAGAGAAGAAAAGCTCTATCGTTCACCCACACAGCCTGGAAAATCACAATATTAAATGCTGGGAATATTCAGATCACACACAAACAGGAGATTTTACCTTTCTCATTTCAGCAAAATTTATCAGTCTCCACTGCCTTTATCCTCACTACTGAATGCTTCCAAGACCTAAGGAAGTTGTGATTCATAATTTGAAAAAGTAGAATCTGTTTGGAGATGAGGCTTTAGTTGATCATTTTTACAAGAGAACATTTTTGGCTGAATGAAAGGATAATGAAGCTAGCCTAAGAGACAAATATGAGCGCTAAGAAGCAGGAAAGGGACATTCTACCAAGATTGAATTTTGCTTCCACTCAGAGTATCTTTAAGAGAATAGGGAAATCTGGAAAACCTGAAAATTGATGGGAGTAAACTCCCATCAATAGCTACTATATGGATATTTCCCAACCTCTTTCTTTCTATGTGTCTTTTTAAGAAAGGAAGATAGATTTGGAATTGCTTCATTTGCCAGTGTGTTCTGACATATTTAAAGAGATCTAGGATACAAATATGGGTTTTCTGGGCTGCAGTCTCATTCCACAATGTGACATTCTCACAATGTCAGGAACTCTGCTTGGTTCTGTATAGATCTTTTATCAGTCACTCTTCCCAACTCCCAGTGTATGTTTTTGGGACACACAGTATTTTAAAATTGATTGCTCTCTGGTTCACAATTCCCAACCATTCCTATTTTGCACTAACCTGTTTCACTCATTTGTATCATGCCTGTACCCAGGGAATTGGGACCAAATCAACGGGAGACTCTGTGAGGTAAAGGAAGCCTCATGAATGTGCTCAGCTACTTTGCTCCCAAGCAATCCTGTAAGGGCAGAGCATGTACTCTTGCAGGGAAGAATCAAGATTATTATGTGCCTTTGATATTTACATGCTCTTTGTGGGTTGAGAGGAGCCCAGGATTTTCCTTTTTGACCTACACTGTTACATAGACATTTTGGGGATTAAGAAATTAAGGACAAAATGCTGATTGTTTTCTTCAGTTATAGATAGTCTCAACATTTTATTTTTAAATATGAAAATATTATTATTTATGATACTAGTTAGGAAATTTTGACTTTCCTGCAGCTATGTCTGCACATGTACAATCTCCAGCTCACTCTTACATAGTACACACGCCTATAAGGAATGGTTAGGCATGGTTCTGCTTAAAATTAAATGTAGGACTTGCCTGGTGGCGCAGTGGTTGAGAGTCCGCCTGCCGATGCAGGGGACACAGGTTCGTACCCCTGTCCGGGAAGATCCCACATGCCGCGGAGCGGCTGGGCCCGTGAGCCATGGCCCTGTGCTCCACAACAGGAGAGGCCACAACAGCGAAGGGCCCGCGGGCCGCAAAAAAAAAAAAAAAAAAGAAAAAAGAAATGTATAGGCTTCTTCTGAGCCTAGAATCTCATGATTTATTAAACTAGCAATGCATATATTATGACTTTAAAGACATGGAAAATCCAATTCAGAAAATAATTGCAGTACAAGTTCTGTTGACAAGAATACTAGAGAAAAATTACTTTCTCTGTCTTAAAACATTATTCTAGGGCTTCACTGGTGGCTCAGTGGTAGAGAGTCTGCCTGCCGATGCAGGGGACATGGGTTCGTGCCCCGGTCCGGGAAGATCCCACATGCCACGGAGTGGCTGGGCCCGTGAGCCATGGCCGCTGAGCCTGCACGTCCAGAGCCTGTGCTCTGCAACGGGAGAGGCCACAACAGTGAGAGGCCCGTGTACCACAAAAAACAAACAAACAAATATTATTCTACATACATCATTTTTGGGAGGGCAAAAAGATAAAGATTTTTGCATTCTTTTTCCCCTTTTTATTTCACTCAACAGAAATTATACTTAGTTCAGTAAAATGAGCACGTTTCTTCCAATTCTTGAAAACAGTCTGAATTCTGATTCATGCATACAAAATTAGAAGTGATATTATATAGCTCCACTTTACTGATTTCTCTGGTCTAATATGTAATGAATTAAAATTGTATGTGATGAAATAAAGCCCCATTCCTAAAACAAAAGACTCTTGAACTTTCAATTACCATTGGTACCAACTACTAAGCTGCTACCTGTACTCCTCACTAGTCAAGTTACCTCCACTTCAGTAATACCATCCTGCCCACCTTAGGCCACCATCATGTACACATTTCCCACCACACACAAGCATCGACCAACAACTATGAACAGGCCAGTGACGGTGAATCAACAGAAAGTTGAATATTGGATTGCAACTCTACTGAAGTCTTTCAAAATTGGGATTAGCAAAATGATGTGGGTTCTTGAAACTTTAACGCTTAAAACCCTTATAAAAATTAATTTACTACCAGTTCTAGTAGTTCAATGAGATAAATAGTTCCTTATGCTTTCAAAGTCACTGGAACAATTTTTTTGCAAGCAGCACATGGAACATACCCAGCATTAGCAATGCAGTAAGAATAGAAAAATACTTTAATTCACCAGAATAACTTTTAAAATGATAATACTAGGCTGTTTGTCCTTCACATTTCTTTCTTACTCTGTAGCAAAAAAGATCAGAATAATGTAAACATGCTATTCATTATTCAGAAAGTTCATATGATCCATTTCAGTGAGATAAAATGCACTATCAACAGAAATTTTATGCAAAGTCTGTTCTTTTTTTGTTTGGTTCACTGAACTAAGTGCAAACCATCTGTTAGCTATGATAATCAGAAAAAGTAAAAATTCAAACAGTTTTTTTTGAAAGATAGCACAATAGCACTCCAAACAGAACTTGTATAAAAGCACCACTTAAAAGATATAAATCCTAATGACTTTAGATGGCTTAGAATCCATGTGTAAAGTCTTTTTTAGGTTAAGATTACATTTTTCCATTTTGGGGCTAAAATATGCTATTTAATAAAAACTGTTCACATCACGAGCTTGTCGCTATTACTAAAATGTAAAATTATTCAAATATGTTAATTTCCAAGAAATTTTAAAATTAAAATCTTTCAAGTTAAAATTGTATTTCGATCCCCACTTGTAAAATTCCTACCACCTAAGTAGTGTATTATAGTGATTATGAGTTGCTTTTACAAAAACGGAATGGCCTGATATAAATCAGCGCTTTTGCTAAGTCAAAAAGCTTGAAATCAAGTCTTCACTCCGCTCCTAGCTGTCTTGACCTCAGATGAGTTACAACTCTTAAGATCTCACTTTCTTAACTACTAAAAGAGAGCTCTAAAATGTCATTCTCAGGAGCTTACTTCCCTTCCAAACCTGCCTAGCACTGTCCTTGGTACACTTAGAGCCAAGAACTCAGTAACTGTCCATGACCACGGGGGCTGGAGGTGAAAGCTTCCAAACTTCAGAAATTGCCCACAAGACAGCTTTCGGTGTATTGTTAAGTTTAGAGAATGGAATACAAAACCTGCCAGCACAACAGTGTGTCAGCATCTTTACAGTGGTAGAACCAAATTTCCAGAATGCAGTGCCTTATTCATGTACTATCATCTAATGAAAAAATGATTTTGTTTTAAAGGTGGAATTCTAAGTTTCAGGAGAGTTTACAACAGGCACGTTTTCAAAGCTCTAGTACTACAAATTTTATCAACACCCGCTATTGTTTCTCCATGGCCTGTAAATGCGTTTTGTGCTATTTTCTTGATGAATACTGCACACAGATCTGACTCCACCTACACAACCACCATGTCACAAATGTAATGCATGTAAAAGAGGGCCTTTTTGCAACAAAACCTTACAGATCTTAACCACTTACAAAGCAAGTTTGGCAATGGATAAGAATTTCAGTAGAGAAACCAACTTAAAAATTCTTCACTCTGCTTTGCTATTATTCATTAGGTATGCTATTAAACAAACATGACAAGTAAAAGGAAAAGTTTTCAGTTAGTTATTTTATACTTTGAAAACTGACAAGTCTCTGCGGTGATGCGTACGTCTTTATTATGACCTCTTTAGTTCTATTAAACTATAAGTTTATTACATTTCAGAGATTTCTACAAGAAGATCCATGTCAGACTGACATTGAGCCGTAAGGTTGGATTTCTAATGTCACTCGAAAGGTATTCCAATTTTAGATAAGAAAAGAGCACTGATTATTCTTATCCATTCTTTCTTTTTCTTCTCATTTGTGTATATATTATACATACTCAATGATCTCAGCTTAACTTAGAATCAAATTTATTTCCTGGTCCATAGGTAGACATAGACATCTGTGAATCTCAGAATTTGGAGGAAAGAATTCTGAGAATTTTGGAGGAATTTGATGCCGGTGACAAAGTCCAAAGTATCCCTTCAAGGCCAGGGAACTGCTTCCACCATGGCACAAATGGGAATGGTCATCACTGCGTTATTGTCCGAGCTCTTTAACTCGGAGCACCCCACTGCCCCACCCGCCTCTGAGCCCATCCTCAGCACATCCTCGGAGGCCACAAGCAATGTTATATCAACAAGGGGAAAGGACGTATGACTGGGAAGGCCCCATCCTGCCCCAAAGTGTTCTCTCCTAAGACAGTTTTCCCATGGGTTGAAATGGCTTCTGAATTGCAGGGTTCTTTCTTATTCTGGGTTCCAGAAACCCTAGGTGTCCACTGGTTGGAATTCAGGGATTCTTGAACTCCCATGGGGTAGGGGCATTTTACATGCCTATGTGTGGTTCTTCTTTCTTCTACTGAAGTACAGACATTATTAGAATCAAAAGAATTTGACAGGGCTTCCCTGGTGGCGCAGTGCTTGAGAGTCCGCCTGCCGATGCAGGAGACGCGGGTTCGTGCCCCATTTCGGGAGGATCCCACATGCCGCGGAGCGGCTGGGCCCGTGAGCCATGGCCGCTGAGCCTGCGCGTCCGGAGCCTGTGCTCCGCAAATGGGAGAGGCCACAACAGTGAGAGGCCCGCATAACGCAAGAAAAAAAAAAAAAAAAGAATTTGACATCTTTGTATATCAAAGAATTCTAAGTACTACAGTACTTATACCAAAGAACTGTAAGTGCCATTAGTTCAAATACAGTTGATCAAAACTGTATGAAACTTGTCATGAAGCCTTTCATTAGAAAAGACATATGTCAATGTAATCTTTTCTTTTTCAACCTGAATCTCTTTAGTTCTCCCATCTGATTCACTTGTCCAGTCTTTTAGGAGGTACACAGTTACATTTCAGAGACTGCTTAAACAACATGGGCCTCATGTTGTAAACATTAATATGATTCTACGAAAAAGAATGTGACCTTGAATTTCTGCTCCAAATGTGTCTATGTAAATTCATAGTATAGGTTAAAAAGGCAAGGAGAGGAAACTATTCACTCTGAACACCATGAAGCTCCATAGAGACTAAAGTGAGAGCCCCACCGGCCCCTCTCATTCACCTCTTCAGACACATGCTCACACGGCACGAAGCTGATGCTCAATACTTACTCCAAGCGCTGAGACGCACTAAAAACTCAGCAGGGCCCTTTAATTTCAAAGGGATGAAAAAATTGAACTCTCAGTAAGTTTTACACTTGGATGAAGGTTGTTAGTCCTTCTGTCAACTCCTTCCTGAAAGTCCAGATCGCTGCAAAATGTCAAAAACTAAAAGCT
Source organism: Lipotes vexillifer (assembly GCF_000442215.2). Taxonomy (NCBI): domain Eukaryota; kingdom Metazoa; phylum Chordata; class Mammalia; order Artiodactyla; family Lipotidae; genus Lipotes; species Lipotes vexillifer. The sequence continues at coordinate 449,642 of NW_006787203.1, forward strand.
GAAACAGCAATCTCACTTCGTCTGATTAATCATAGTCAATTTGACTTCGTTTTCTAGCATGGGCTGCCTTGGAACAAAGGTAAATTCCTGATGTCGCCCAAACACTCCAGAATGTTATTAAGCCCTCAGGATGGAGTGTCAAAGCTCACCCCAGGCTCCTTCTAAGTCTCACGAAAATATCTCCCAAACAATTGCTCAGATTACAACAGAATTAAATAAACCACTTAAATCTTTGTGTTGGATTGAAATACAAGTATAAAATTGTGTTGTTTAATATGATAATTAAAGCACATAAAAAATCTATACAGAGTAGCCTGAATTTTTTTGGACACAGGCTTTTCCCAGAGGTACTCATGTCCAAGTTGATACAAACTATAAGGAAGTTTTCATTTGGATTTTTATCAGGACAAGCACCGAAGCAAATTGCAAATATCCTGTGGACTATGAGCCCCATTGAAAAATAATAAGTATCCTTTGCTTCAAGATACCAGGAATGGGGCTTCCCTGGTGGCGCAGTGGTTGAGAGTCCGCCTGCTGATGCAGGGGACACAGGTTCGTGCCCCGGTCCAGGAAGATCCCACATGCCACGGAGCAGCTGCGCCCCGTGAGCTACGGCCGTTGAGCCTGCGCGTCCAGAGCCTGTGCTCCATAACGGGAGAGGCCACAACAGTGAGAGGCCCGCATACCGCAAAAAAAAAAAAAAAAAAAAAAAAAGATACCAGGAATGTTGTGGAAGTGAATATAAAGGAATTTTAGGAGGAAAATAAAATCACTGTCTAAAGAAAGCTATCCTTCTGAACGAAAGGAAAATTTCATTCAGTACAGATGTTCTCTACTTGAAGGAAAAACACAAAGGAGACATTTGTGAAAATTTTATTTACTAATTTATTTAGGGGAAATTTAAAATTTTATTTATTCATATATCATTTTAAAATCATAATACAGTGAATATCCACCCACCACCCAACCCAAGAATCTAAAGTGGGTAATATTATTGGCCATACATGAGCCAATAATGGCATGACGAAGTGTACTGCAAACAAAGAATTATGATTAAAGGAATTCTGAGCATCTGAGGTCCATTAAACAAAAACCCTATGAAGTGATTTTTACCTAGTAGAAATGGATTCACCCCAGGATTCCTTTAAATAAAGATTTGCCTATTACACTGAGAATGTAAATCAATTGCCTGTTCCCCCACACACACACACCACCTCTTGGGAACAATTATCAGATTTTTTTTTAAAAGGTACATTCACAAGAGCCTGAGACCTGGAAGGTGAAGCAGTGGTACCCAGTTCCATGTCTTCATTAAAAACCCTCCTTGTACAACAGAAGAGCTATGTTGAATATGACAGTGAATATATTTTTGGTTATATAATTTCTTTTAGAACATTTTTTTCTTCTAGGTCAATGGTAGGAACTGAACCGAATGTGTTTCCTTCTAACAAAAGAACTTTCCCCTCTCTAACAAGTAACAGAAAAGTATCTCTTCAGCAACGAGCATTTTTTTTATCAGTCCTTTGTCCATTCTAAACTGAAAGCCAAGACTGGAACCAACACTAAACTGTAGCTGGGGACTGCTTTCCTGGATTTCAGAGGAACTCCTGCAGGAGAAGCAAAAGTGGGACGGATGGCTGAAGACCTCTTACGATTTTTATATTCCTGACAAGGTCACTTATGGGTTTTAAACTCACTAAGTTTGTATAAATGCACTAAACTTAACCAACGTGATAACACTCAACTGTCAGAGTGAGAAGTTAAGATAATCTCATGTTCTTAATTTGACTGCACTTTTGGAATGACTTTATTCTTCAAATTTTCCACCTAAAATATAATCTCCTAATGTGTTTTAACTTTCCTCTAAGACCTTTCAGAATAGTTTGAATTCTCAGTTAAACATCATATTTTTCTTGAGTGTCAGGGTAATAAACGACAGACAGTTCTGCCAAATGATTAATAAGTATTACTGCCCCCTCCCAAATGCAAATTTTTGTGAATAAATGCTCAGCCAGAACTCAAGTCTAAGTGACCCAAGTTTCACCAAAGACCAACTGGAGGAGGAAGAGTGATAGTGGTTTTAACAGCAATAATAGTAACTGTAATGGTGATGACAATAGTACCTTAAATTGATGGAGCATTTAGTCTATGTCAGGAACACAACACACATTATAAAAAAGAGAAGTTTAGGGCTTCCCTGGTGGCGCAGTGGTTGAGAGTCCGCCTGCCGATGCAGGGGACACGGGTTCGTGCCCCGGTCCGGGAAGATCCCACATGCCGCGGAGCGGCTGGGCCCGTGAGCCATGGCCGCTGAGCCTGCGCGTCCGGAGCCTGTGCTCCGCAAAGGGAGAGGCCACACCAGGGAGAGGCCCGCGTACCGCAAAAAAAAAAAAAAAAAAAAAAAAAAAAAAGGTTTAGAACAGACTGTTACTTCTCCTGATACCTTCAGCTTTGTGTATGGCTCAATCAAATGGCAGCTTTATCATTCTCTTCCTACTGTGTGTGTAGTCGTTAACTCCTTCACTGGTGGTCAAAGCCCACAGAGACAAAGTCATGGATTTATTTTTCGCTTCTCTACAGACTCTTGATCTGGGCTATATATATTTATAATACATATTCACCCAAAATGGATTAGCTAACCTCCGATCATGGAAGACTCCAAATGGATCATCTCCTAGGATATTCTTAGAATCAAGGTCACATTTCCTATTCCAAGGGAATCCCAACGTATCAAAACAGTATTCAGTAATTTGTTTGTACATACAATTGCTAAAAACTATGATTTCGCATGCTAGTTTCACAAAAATCAAATCCAGCTGTTTCCACCGAATGGAGGCTTTTTTTTTTTTTTTTAAGAAACCAGCAGGATGAATGGGGGCTGGTGAGGGAGAAAATACAAAGGATACACCTACTTCGGAAAAATACAATTTGCATGTGATACAGAGATGACTTCCCACCCCACCACTCAAATATATTTCAAATTCTAGAGATTTTAGTGTGATTTTTTAAAAGTAGAAATTGAATTGCATTCTGAAAAATCTTCCCCGAGTTCACATTGAGGAAGTAAACAAATAAGGCTGAACATGCAAAGAGAACCAATTTTTTTCCTTACAGTTCAATATATAATGACTGTTAATTCCACTAGTGACTATCGTCATTATCATCATTTACCAGATGACAGCTGGATATCCAGAGCCAAGTGAAGAAAAGACCCTAACCCGTCAACTTTTATCTTCTAATTCTGATAAGTTACCAACTCAGATAACATCTTTCTGCCCACAAAGGAGTAGAATGAATAAAAAGTGAGCTTGAAGGTTTATGTTATGACTTTTTGAAAAGAAAAGCATTTGTTTTTAAATAGAAAGATCCATTAAAATAAAAAAAAAGATGGGCAACAGTAGAAGCATAAAATGAGAGCATCTTAATTACAGTATTGTTCAGCATCCCTGGCGATATCAAGCTCTATCCACCGTGAGCACTAGGTCTCCACTGGAAGGAAGTGGGCTTTGATGGCATAAACAGCATTGTATTAGGTATGACTGTATGAAGACTTAAAAGCCTTTGATGAAACCAGAGTGGGCGAAGGAAAGAAAAGAATTTTCCCCACAACTGTGGGAAAAACTAGCAAGAATCAACAAGGAACATAAAAATTCTTTGTTGTGTATTGTTCATAAAATATTCCAAAAATGAATATAACATAGTCAGGGCTTTTTTTCTTTTTTAAACTCCTAGAAGAAAGGTTATGAAATGTTCTTATCTCATCCACCTCACTGCCGAATCCCAGATGATACAAGTTCTGAACAGAGGCGCTAGTTAGTAGGCAGTACTAGAATAGGTGTGAACGTATGGGTTTTATTTTTGTATTTTTTATTTTATTTTTGTAGTGGGATAAGGAGAAGGCATAAAATTAAATACATGACATTTGCAGTGCTAAGTCATCACATAGGACACCCAGCTGATGTTTCAATCTTGGATGTAAGAAACGTCAAGATTTTCAACAAACCATTCACGTTCGTACACACCCAGAAAAACCGAGAACCACAGACTTTTTGGGGGAGAGATATTGGAAGTAAAAGTCTAAACATGAACAGAAGAGATGTGACCCACATATTCAAATCCAGACTTTTAAACAAAAACCACGTTAACTCAAATTTTAAGTCAACACTAATTGTACTTACCAATGAGAAGGTTAACAATGGCAGCAGAGGCCATTCTCAGAAACATTTAAGGTTTAAAAGAGTCCACAAGCACTTGAAAAATAATAATAGCATACTGCTTGTTTCCACAGATTAATATATAACAGTTATTTTTACTAAATTGGACAAAAAAAATTAGTAGGTAAATCATGCTCTGATTATCTTAAATCAGCTAGTTAGAGCCTGATCAACTAGTTAGAGTCTGGTGGAAATGAACCCCCAGTTGTTGCTTTGGTTTTGTCCATAGCATCTACAACATTTCCACAGACACCACTTCTTAGAAAATAGCCAGAAATGCAATGAAAGGAAAATATAAGAGTCAGGACAAATTTGTTACTACCAGTAAAACAAAAATGCCAAAGCACATGTGCTTTTGATGATGGAACAGAAAGTAACATCATCTTCATATTTCAGAGAATGTGTTCCTTGTTTGCTTCCTGGTGTAGAGAGTACTGAAGTCATCTGTTTATAGGTGTTGTTACTTTACATAAAATTACAACAAAATAAATAACTACTCTTAAAATCCATCAATGGAGGGTTTCCGGAATACAAAAATAATTGTAGAATCTCTCCAAAATTGGAGCTGCACACTACTTTTCAATGTCTAATGCTGAGTACAGAGTAGGGACTCAGTACTTTCCAATGAAGGAATATACCTTTGAAGACAGACATACACCCTTTCTTAAAGTATTAAAATCAGTGGCGTTCACTCAACAATAAGGAGCACATGTTATGTGCCAGACATTGTGTTAGGCTGTAGAATGAAAAGCTATTAAAACAGAAAACAATGAAAAGAACAATATCATTATTTTTTTTTCTTATCCAGGCTATATTTACATGGTTTTGAATATTCAGATAAAGGTGTAGGAATAAGTTAACCACTTAAGTCCTCAAAATCATTTAGACAAGAGGTATCAGGTAACTGAAATCTTAGTTAACTGAGTTTTTCAGTGTTCAGTTGGGTGACAAAACATCCAAATGGGCACATGTTACTAAGTATGTGAATATTCAGAAATATACTCAACTGAAAATGTTGCTTTTGTCCTAAATGTCTGACATGCAGTAAGTAGTCTACAAGAAGCCAGTCCATGAAATCAATGTGTTCATATCCTGTTTGGGGAAATAATAAAACAAATAGCAACCTACCGGTATCTTCAAGGTTCTGTTTTGAAAGTTGGTCAATGAAGCGCATCAAAATAAAACAAGCAGATGGCTCTGAACACTTAAAAAATACATACATGTATAGAGAGACAGATATGGATATATGGAGCAGCAAGCAAATATAACAAAACAGAAGGGCAGACAGAAACTAAGCTAAATAGAGAAGTCACAAAGAAAAACTATGAGGGAGAGTCCATTTGAAACAGTAGGGCCAAAAAAGAGAAGAAATGGCCACAGACAAGTGCTCCAGGTCTGGCCAGAAGAGCCAGGAGAACCAATGATAAATTACACAAGGCAGCCTGAGAAGAGAACAAGGTAGGCCACCTAGAAAGGAGACTAGGCACCTCCACTCTGAGAAGGTGAGCAGGTTTGCAGTAGAAAGCAAGAAACATGAACTTTAAAATCCTTCGGACACATATGTCCCAATGACAAAAACATATGAGCGTACAAGACGAAAAACTCCAGAGTATTTTCAGACTTTTAAAACTCCAACAGGTACCATGTCTTCCCTTCCAGCCTTCTAAATCCAGGGATAATGATTAGAGACTTTGGAATCAAAAGGGCTTTAGTAACAGGTTAAGCTAAACAAGGCCAAGGATTCTGCAAATTGAATCCTTGCAGATACCATGCAGAGTTTTACTCTGGTTTCCAAGGTCACGGCACACCCAAAAAGACTAAGTAAGGTAAATGACATTCCCCTAATCAAGGCACAGTGCAGAAATCAAATGAGGGGCAAGGAAGGAAACTTGAAAACTCCTAATAAATAATGTGGCTTCCAGAGTCATCCAGAGTAGCTAACTAGCAACTTTTCAGGGAGAAATAAAAATGCATATGTTCTATTTCACTGAGAAATCATTCCATGTCCAGCTTTAGTGCGATTAAAAGAAAAAAGGATTTAATATTACAAAAAGAAAAAAGCAACCATAAACATATAATTAGCATATTCTTACCCTGTACATCTTCTAGAAGAAGATCACAAGCACAAATGTTTGCAATTTTCTGAGGAAATCATTATTATTAATGCTGAGAGGGAAGAGAAGTGACAGAGGTTCTAAAGACTGCCTAGGGCAAGAGTAAAAAAGCATCAAGTAGGAGGCCACAGACACACTGACTTCGTATCTCAAGTCCCCGCCGGGATTCAGATATCTCTACTTGAATAAAATCTGACGATATCCCCTAGTTAAAAGGATGAGTGTTTCTGTAGAAACGACTAGATACATCTTATCCCCAGTCGTAAACGCTTTTTTAGGCAGTTCTGCATAAATATTTGAGAGTCTGAATATTTGAACATTTTTACTCCTGAAATCTGGGTACTGTTTGCACTTCAAAAGACTTACATAACTCTGTGAATGGATTTCTTTTCAATATCTTTAAGATACAATCTCTGAAAATGTTAGTCCTTGGATTGGATATACGCATACCCAGAACTTGCAAAGCTCTCCGGAGGAATGGGTATTCTGGGGTTGACCGTCAAGAATGGTATTTGGAGTTCAAGGTTGAAGGCGGCATGAAATAGGCTTAAAAGAGTATAGCCCATCTCAAAAGGGTTTAAAACTGCACCACATTACTTAAAAAATACCCCAAACAGACAGCACGACGAGCCATTTTACCTGTCCTACCAGTCCCGGGCAGGTCAGGGTGTGAAAAGACTTCCAGAGCTCCGAGCGGTGTCCTATATGTAACCCAAGAGCCTCAAGCGAGCGGCAGGCGACTTCGGGGACCCGCCAGTGCGCAGGGCGGGGTGGGGAGGCCCGGCCGGTCCTCCCGCACGAGGGTGCCCAGGGCCCCTCGAGACCAGGGCGGCCAAAGGGAACCGCGGCGTCGCCGTGCCAGGCCGCCTACCGGCCCCCGCGACCCGCACGGCGGCCGCGGATCCCGACGCCCTGGGGGCCGCACGGGGCGAGGCGAAGCCCGGAGCGCGGCCCCGGGACTCTCCGTCTCCGAGGGGCCGGAGAGCGGCCTCCGGGCAGCTGCGCGCAGCTGGACGCGGCCCCGGGCGCCTCCGCCCCAGCCCTAACCCTCCGGCTCTTCGCCCAGGCCGCCCCTCGCCTGCGGCCCCTCCGCGCCGCCCGACCCCCGGCAACTTACTGGGGCAGCGCAAGGGCCGCGACGAGGGGCCGGGGATGGGCGAGCGGCTGGAGAGTGTCGGGGCTCTCGGCTCGGGGAGGCTGCTGGAGCGGCCGCCGCCTCGCTGGTCCGCGCCGAGACTAGCGCCGGGGCCGCCGCGCCGCAGAAGGCGGGTTGGGCAGGTGGGCGCAGCTTGTGTAGCCGCGCCGGGGGCGGGGCCTGGCCGGGGGGCACCGCCTCCCCCTCCCCCCTTCCTCCCCCTCCAGCCCCCGCGCTCGCCGACCCCCGACCCGAGCCCGCCTCCCGCCCCGACAGTCCAGGCCACGCTGCCAGCCCTCGGGGTAGGAGGGTCGGGCTGCAGCGCCGCGGAGCCTGTCTACGGCCCGGTGCACTTGGCCGTGCGCTCGGCCGGGGCTAGGCCCGTGGGCGCCGGCGGGCGGGGGAGGCCGAGCTCTGCTGGGCTGCGAATTCTTGCCTTCCCTGGAGGTCCCAGCCTCAGGGGCATCTCCGAGGCTGCTTCTAAGTAGAGTTCCTCTAAGTGGGATTTTTGTCCCCGATTTATTTTTTATTCTGAGAAGAATTTGCAAGTAAGAAAGTAATGATAATGAAATATGTCAAGGACCGTAATAAATAGAACCCAGATGGGCGCGTGCTTTGTCGAATAGCACTACTTCGCCAGTAAAACCGTAAACCGTTTATTACGGTGTTTAGTTCCTGGTTTGAAAACCCCGGTAATGTGAGTGGGTAGTCCCGGTGATTTAGGGGTGGGCTTATAAGGAAGTGACATTTGCTGTTTCTGAGAGAGTAGTGAGAGTTACATGACCAGGGTTTCTCATGCTGTGCTGTCGTTTACTTTAGGGGTCTCTGATAAGATTAAAGACACAATACGAAACTGTTCATTTTAATCCAAAAGGAGGCCAACACTGGCACTGAATTGAACAGTGAGTGTACATTATTGTTTTTGTTTGATGGAAAGATCTACCTTATTTTGTTTAGTGTTGTGGCAAACATCTTTATTCATCTACCAGTAGTGCTCACTTTGGCAAAGTGCCAAATTCATATTGAAGAATTATATGTACATTTTTCATGTGATGTTCTAAATCATTCTTAACTTCTCTAAGACATGTGTTCCCAAGAGGATCTGATTAAAGATTTAGGGCTTCACTCCAGAAACTGGTCCATGCACAAAATCTCAATGACTATTTCAGAAGCCCATGTACCACAAGAAGCCATTAAGAACCCCATTAAAGAACTGGAAATCTAAATAGCAACATGGCTACAAGAGTATTATCTGTTCTAGTAAATGTCCTAAGTAATAGAGACACTGTTAATATAAACTTACTTCTATAGTATAAAACGGATTCCTTATGCAAATAATTATGAATGACATTGAGGAAAATGATACGTATAGACTCTGACACCAAATTCATTCAGTCCCACAAAGGCTAAGAGGCATTGTACAGAGGGGTGAAGACTCAAGACTCAAGAGTATTTGTCTAATTTCTGAAGGTTAAGAACACAATCTAAATTTTTTTACCTGTTTTTTTTCTTTAATAGAGATTGCTATTTTTTAATTTATGAGATTATTTCCCAGCATATTTTTATTTAAACATCGTGAAGGGACAGTCTGTAATTAGGTTGCAGAACAATGATTGGGGATAAACTAATCTATTTGACATTCAGAAACTGCCAATTTAGTCACAATACCAATGTTTGAGTTTATCTAGTAATCTGCCCATCTGATTTTGGTACTTCCTGAAGCAGTACATGTGTCCACGTGTGTGAATAATAAAAGCTATTTCACCTCTAAGCAAAAACGAACAAGTCCTTTCTAACAAGCACAATGTTTGATGAATATCTTGACACAGTAGAAGGTTTTTTTTTATTAATTTATTTTATTTTTGTCTGTGTTGGGTCTTCACTGCACCATGCAGGCTTTCTCTAGTTGCAGCGAGCAGGGGCTACTCTTCGTTGTGGTGCACGGGCTTCTCATTGCGGTGGCTGCTCTTGTTGTGGAGCACGGGCTTTAGGCACGCGGGCTTCAGTAGTTGTGGCTCCTGGGCTCAGCAGTTGTGGCTCGCGGGCTCTAGAGCACAGGTTCAGTAGTTGTGGTGCACGTGCTTAGTTGCCCCACGGCATGTGGGATCTTCCTGGACCAGGGATCGAACCAATGTCCCCGGCATTGGCAGGCGGATTCTTAACAACTGTGCCACCAAGAAAGTCCCACACTAAAAGTTTTGATTTATATATTCCTTTTCCTGTTTGCAATTATTTGTTAACTGTGAACCCCGTATCTCATCTTTGCTTATTTCTCAAATGTTAAAATGTATTTAGATGTAGAAAGAATAGAACATCCACAGATCTAGTATGAGTCTTTAAGACTGACTCTGAGAGACAAAGGATATTAGAATAGAACATTTAGAAGTAAAATGTTTGACATGGACTAAGCTATTTTGACATCTTCATTTGCATTTCCTTTAGCACTACTCTATTCCTGCTACAGAAACGGAATTATTGTCTTCTCCCTATTTGATTAATCCTTTCATCCACCTCTGCCTCACCTGTGTGGAGTACTGTACAGTAATCACTTTTCATTTTCATCTGTCAAACTTCCTACTTAGAAATGAAACAGAAAATCCAAGTTAGTCATTTTCAGCAGAAGGAGTAATCTAGGTTGTTGTCTTCCAAAGATTTCAGAAACATTTGTGCATGTCTGAACTCCTAAGGTTTTATGAAATTACAAGAAAGTTCAAGGGACTTTTGTAGCTCAATAAATTCCACACCCTGTACTCCTACACTTGCCAAACACAACCCAGAGTAAGTCTCATATCCACGAATAAGGGATTTACTTTAACTATCAAGGCTGAATGAGTTGATTCTTATTAGTTCTAATTTTGACTCCATTATCCCCAAGCTATTTCAGCAAAGACAAAGCTAAAATCCACCAGTTTTTTAAAAATGGTTGGATACTAGATATTGAAGCTTGTTTTATAGTTGAATAAATAGGCTTGAAGGAGAAAAAAAGTCTTGGATCAGAGTTCAGACCACTAGAGTTTCAAGTGCTTTCAGGCCACTGTTGTTCTCCATTTCCCTTTCAAAAACATGTAAAAAATTAAAGGTGATTTTTCCACACATTCCATATTTACTCATCCCTTAAGATAAACAATAAAATATTGAAAAAAATACAATAAGCCCTTATAAGACAAATTATCTTTTAAATTTGTATTTTTCTACTTGTCTTTTAACGAAGACCAAATAATGGTTTCGCAATGGTTTTTAGTTCTGCACTGCTCTCCCTATGAATTTCCCTACCTCTAAGGACTGAAAACCAGGGAGGGGGTCAGGAGAGAGCTCAGCTGATGTAAATCCTTCTCTGTCCCTCCACCTTGTCAAAGGTTCTCACTGCTCTGGCGATGGCTTCCAAACCGTTTCCAGTGGACTTTTCTCAGTTTTCAACTGCCTCAAATTCTCTCCGGCTTTCTATCCTTTTGTCTGGAAATTGTTTCCCCCCTTAGCTTTCGTGATCTCTTCATTTTCTTCCTACCATCCTTACAACTTTTTGTCCTCCTTGCTAACTATGGAACTCTTAAGAATAAATTCTTGAATCATTTTATCTTCATCCACCTTCACAATCTTAGTTGTTATCCATTCCTAAGGCTCAGCCAACTTGATGACATCTCTCGCAAAAGCTACTTTGTTAGACCTTGTCTTTGCTCCAAACTGTGTCTCTGGGGAGATAAACTTGCGAGTACTTGAAATTATATGATTGAAGAAAAATCCATCTCTTCCTTAGACTGATATCTCTCTCCAGCTTTCTTCTTACTATTTTTCTGGTACTCTTTAAGTTATACATTCTCCTGGTAATAACCTTAAATTGTTATTTACAGCTCTCTCCTTTACTTTTTTTTTTTGCGGTACGCGGGCCTCTCACTGCTGTGGCCTCTCTTGTTGCGGAGCACAGGCTCCGGACACACAGGCTCAGTGGCCACAGCTCACGGGCCCAGCCGCTCCGTGGCACGTGGGATCTTCCCAGACAGGGGCACGAACCCGCGTCCCCTGCATCGGCAGGCAGACTCTCAACCACTGCGCCACCAGGGAAGACCTCCTTTACTTTTTTTTATGTTCCATCAGTCACGAAGTGCTGCTACTCTTCCTCCGTTGATTCTGTATTACAGAAACAATTCTTTCTCTTGATTTCTAATCTCCGTCTCCCTAATCTCTATTCTTATCACGTTTTCTTTTAACATCTTTATTGGAGTATAATTGCTTTACAATGTTGTGTTAGTTTCTGCTGTATAATAAAGTGAATCAGCTATACCTATACCTAGATCCCCATATCCCCTCACTCTTACGTCTCCCTCCCACCCTCCCTATTCCACCCCTCTAGGTGGACACAAAGCACCGAGCTGATCTCCCTGTGTTATGTGGCTGCTTCCCACTAGCTAGCTATTTTACATTTGGTAGTATATGTCCATGCCACTCTCTCACTTCGTCCCAGCTTCCCCTTCCCCCTCCCCATGTCCTCAAGTCCTTTCTCTACGTCTGTGTCTTTTCTCCTGTCCTGCCTCTAGGTTCTTCAGAACCTTTTTCTTTTTTTTAGATTCCATATTATCCTTATCATGTTAAGACAAGTTACTGAAGTCTTCTCAACAGCTCATGGTGTCTTCTCATCGATTATAGAATCAAACTAAACTCCTGTCTTGTACAGACCCCATCAGTATATCTTCTTGACTTACCATGTGTCCAAGATGGTAGCCACTTGCCACGTGCACCTCTTGAGCACTTGATTCATGATTAACTTGAACTGAGATGTGCTGAAGAGTAAAATATACCCTGAATTTCAAAGACCGTACAATCAAAGTCATGTAAAAATGGCTCACTAAGAACTCTTTCACATGGATTACATGTTGAAGTAATGTTTGGGCTAGGCCATATACATCATTGGAATTATTTTCACCTGTTTCTTTTGACTTCTTTTCTATGTGACTGCTAGAAAATGTTAAGTCACAAACGTGGCTCACCTTGTATTTTACTGGACAGCGCTGCTTTAGACAATCAACAAGCCTCTCCTGGGCTAAGCAAGATGCAACAAATTTTTTAAAAAGCACGAATAATCCACCCCTTCACAAACCAGCTAGGGGGATAAGACATTGAAAATCAATTGTTGACACAACCGGTAGGAAAACGCCAAATGACTGAAGAAGAAAATTAGCCCTGTGGAAGCTTAAAGGAGAGAAGTGGTCAGGAAGCCTTTTCTGAAGATGTGGCATTTCAGAAGATCCTTGAAGGACAGATAGATTGCATTTCTGCAGCTGTGGAAGAAAGATAAAGCCATTCTGGGACACAGGAGGTGGGAAAGCACTGCGGAGGCTTGGGGTAAATGTGTAGACCATTGTCTGGGGTGAGTGCCATGCCCTGGAAGGGACTCGGGGCGACACATCTCCTGTGCCTCTTCGTGTTCAATCACCTCTAGGATGACTTCTTGCCTGCTTTTCTCATCATTCTCTGTCCCATTGCTTCCTTCTACATCCTTCCATCTACACCGTATATTCATAAAGCTTAGCTGCAGTAGAATCACTTACCCAAAAGTTCTTGCACAAGTCTGAAAAAGTATCCAAATTCCAATTTCCACTTAGCAACCACCTCTTGCACGGTGCTGTGAATTCCAAGTTGCAAAACTTCGGTCTGAAAATACTCATGTGGAAAATGTTACTATCTACCACCTTCCAGGGCTTCTGTGTAGCCTCATCAAAAAATTAAATACTTGGAGGTCAAACAATGAAAAGCAAATTAACCTCTGTTGGTGGGGGGAAGGGAGAGGGGCAGTTGGTTCCTTGCTTAGCATGACTTTGATGTTTTACTGTCTGGCTTGGGCTCCATCCCTTAAAAGATCCATCCCTTAAAAAGCTCTATGAGTTCGTAACCTGTCCTTAAAGATCTCAGGGGATGAGAGCTTCAGAGCGTATACTTTTTTTTTTTTTTTTTTTGCGGTACGTGGGCCTCTCACTGTTGTGGCCTCTCCCTTTACGGAGCACAGGCTCCGGACGTGCAGGCCCAGCGGCCATGGCTCACGGGCCCAGCCGCTCTGCGGCATGCAGGATCTTCCCAGACCGGGACACAAACCCTTGTTCCCTGCATCGGCAGGCTGACTCTCAACCACGGCGCCACCAGGGAAGCTCCAGAGAGTATACTTTTAAAGCTCCCACCTATTTTACTTTTATATTTGGATTGGCATGAAATGATGCCTCTCAGCAAATTAAGCAGTCTTTTGTGGCTTTTGTATCCTAGACAGAGAGGCAGAGTCTGTTTTAATGACGAGCAGTCTGGTACGCCGAGTTTCTTCATACAAGTCAATGTTGGTTTACTCCGTCCCAGGGAGAACACCTGAGTTCTTCCTTGGTTACATAGAAGAGTTCAGAGTGCTGGCTCTCATGTCGCTTGTTCCCTAGTCTCTACTGTCATATCTGACCGCACTAGAAACTGTGTGCATTTTCTCCAGAAGCTTTAGGGGAAATTGCCCTTTTGTGCTTTTGGATCTGGAAAGAGAGCTTGTACAGCCAGGCTAAACCTGAGTAGGATCCTGGCCTAAGTTGGAAGGCACTTCAGTTCTGCCTAGGTTTTCATTTTCATCTTTCCCAAAATTTAATTCTGGGGAAGAAATCATGAACTAAAAAGATATAATTACATACAGATGCGCAATAAAAAACACAAACTAATCCTACTGGTTGCTAAGTTAGCTAAATGTATGATTTTGAGCAAAAAGTTCTCAGTCGCATTTTTTTCACTTTCTTTTTCCTGTGAAGTGCGGGTAATAATACTTCCTTTAACTTCTCCAAAAGATTGTGAGAGTGATACACAGGTAAGCAAAAACACTGCGAACAAGTTAAGTCACTCATTAAGGTTTGGCATGGTTCATACCCCATCAGTCTAAAATTCAGTTCCAAATACAATTTCAAGTTAAAAATCTAACTCATTTCTCAGGCTATGCATGTAAACCACGTAGTGTAGCATTATCTTTAACATTGCATTGAAACAAATAAAATAAAGTTTTAAATAACTGATACTTTTAAGCCAGGTTGATCTGTCCAAGCAATCTTCCAACAATAGTTCTATCTTTGGGGTTATCTTCCCTGTGTCAGCAGCGGTCATCGCCAGAGTGCGACCCATGACCTGTTAACTGGCCGAAAGGACCTCAGCCTGATGGTCATGCTGCTTTCCCTTCTGTTGGCCCCTGTGTTGACCTTCTTTCTAGCCTTCTTACAGTTCAGGGAAACTTAGAGCAAAAAATAACGAGCAGAAGAAAAATAGGAGAGGAGAAAAAACCCTTGAAATTACAACATTTTAATTTTAAATTCTCAGTCATTTCACAGCCTATGTAGGTAAGTGATAATTATTAAAAGTATAAAAAATACATTCCCATTTATTATTAAATGCATCTAAGGATGAGTCTTAGGAAAATCTACTGGGGCCCCACTTCTAACGCTGCAATCTCAGACTCCCAGCAAGGCCAGGCAGGTAACATCAAACTTTGAGGCTAGCTGGGTATCAGACGATAGTGGGGTGGAGGGAAGGAGGCTATAGAACTGAGAAAACATTTAAATACAAAAATTTAAACACTGAGCCAGATAGGCAACACACAAATACAGGCTGAATTAGTCCCCAGGCAGGGATGCCAATTTCTCACATCTGTTCTAAAGGTTACTCATATAACCGTGCAGTCAACTGAAGTTATTTATTAAAATTATTTTTTAAACCACATTCACTATAGGCATAGTGGATATTTAATTGTCTGTACGATTCTAGTACGTTATTCCCTTTAAGGTACAGTTTCACATTTTTTTTTAAGGAAATACAAAGTTTAGTGTAAATTTCTATCAAAAAGTTACATAAGCATATTTCCCATGAGAAACTCCACTTGTTCGTGTGGGAAACTATACAAAGGAGTTTATTAGCAATAAATTGTGCATGATCATCAGAATAGCAAAGTAATCATTTTGAACTGAGTGCATATTCTAATCCTCCTGTATGAATTATGTGAATAAAATCTTTGAAGAATTGTTGAGGAGGCAATCTTGGCTAAATTGAATTTGACAGTGCCCCTTTATCTAGTTCCAATGTGATTAGACTATGGGGTGCATATAGAATCATAGAGGATACTGCTTTAAAATATGGTGCAATGAGTACATTCCAGCATTAGATAAAGCAACTCAGGACAATGAACCCTGCATTGAATAAAAGTAACTTCAACATCCACAGTGTAACATTTCCTTTTTGGGGGGAGGGGTTCAATTTGATAGGCTGTTTCACATCATTTTATTTTTATGAAAGTTTGACAGTAATATCCAAGGGGGTAAACATTCATTTTACAACTGTATGTTTTATACGCTTAAGTTCCAGCCGGTTGTGCCCTGCATGACCCCAGGAGGTGCCATTCTTATGGACAACAATGTGAAAAGCATTCCTGGGATTCAGGCAAAGTACAATGTACACAGCCTTAAAGCAACCTCACTGAAGACTCAAGGGATAAACAAGCTGTTCTGCATAGGCATGTTTCTCAAAGAGCAGAAATTTGTCCACTTAAGTACCCAAATTTAAAACATCTGTGTGGGGCTTCCCTGGTGGCGCAGTGGTTGAGAGTCCGCCTGCCGACACAAGGGACACGAGTTCGTGCCCTGGTCCGGGAAGATCCCACATGCCGCGGAGCGGCTGGGCCTGTGAGCCATGGCCGCTGAGCCTGCATGTCTGGAGCCTGTGCTCCACAACGGGAGAGGCCGCAACAGGAGAGGCCACAACGGTGAAAGGCCCGCGTACTGCAAAAACAAACAAACAAACAAAAAATATCTGTGTGTATGTACATAATTGTAAATAAGCACTTTAAATGGTTTTTTTTAATCAGTGTACAACTTCCTGGATCCTTAAAGAGATGATGCAGATGAAATTTTCTTGTACCTTTGGGTCACGATTATGAGGGTGCAAATAATGAGAACACTGTTTGTAATGTGTGTTACCCCCGTGGTTACTGAAGTGTGCATGGTATTTTTAAAATGTTATGAATATGTCTTTAAAGAAAAGACAATATTCAAGGACTCTATCTTAGCTTGGATTTCCCCAGAAACCAACATGAGACAAGGATTTGACTGCAAGAAATTTATATGGGAGGAATAAGGAAATAGGGAATTAAGATGGGGGAGGGAAGGAAACTAATAAAGGGTGTTATCAAAAGCATCATGTTGACAAGTGGTGCTTAACCCTTTGGGAGACAGTGTAGATGATGTGTCTCAGAATTCTCATTGAGAGAGAGGGAAATCGGACACTTACACATCAATTCCATCACCTTTGATGCAGGGCTTCTCCTGGGGGCTATTAACTCTCCTCGAACATTGACAAACAGGCTGAAATAGCCAGAGAAAGCCCTACAAAGGCACATGAAGGACCTTGTCATCTCCGTCCTCATTATGTCATAGCAGCCCTGGATCCTCACGTTAATCAGAACTTCTTTCTTTGCTTATTGGTCACCTGGAATAAGAAGCTGAAAATGCCACGGGAGAAGATGTAACTTAAGGTTCAGTGGAAACTTGCTCTGCCCCCTTATGGAAGGATCGCTCTCCCTCCCAGGAACCAGGACCCAGCATAGGCAAAGTGGTGGGAATGGGAAGCACAAATTTCCAAGTCATTCCCTGACCCATGTATTTTAAACATGAACCCTGTTGCAGGCTAACTTGTTAAATTAAATTAGGGTATATCAGGGCTCACAGCCCCTGCATCCTACAATTCTGTTCAAGATATGACACTGTTCTTGATTTCTTACCATGGCCAGTAGAGGCATCTTCAGGAGACTTCCATTTGGCCTTTCTTAACAGATGATTTACTCTGCAGGTCAAAGAACCTGTGCGGGGTGAGGTTTTGCCAGCTCTAAGCATAGTCATTTTGATTATGCCCTTGGGCAACACAGACATTTCTACTTGGGTGTCCATAGATGCCCTGGATCTCCTGTCAGATGAACTTGGGCCAGGACTCCAGACTCCATTTATTCTCTAGCCTCTGAGTAGCCCCGACTCTAAAAAGGGGCCACGATGTTGGCTTACATCCACCAGGATGAGTATCCTGCATCTCACAACTGGAACTTAATTCTGCTGAGGAAATATAGGAGTACACAGTACAGTTCCATCTATTCTTCCATTCAGTGTGTTTATGCCCCCAATTAAGCATGAGACAGGGACTGTGAGTCTGTCATTCCTTAGCTGCTTTCAGATCCCACGTTATCTGTCGTTCCACCGCACCAGTTACGACTCTGTGATTTGAAGGTACATATGCTTTGTACGACATGGTCTCTAAATGCAACCCGTAACTCATCCAATGCCAAGCAAAGTAGCGATCTGTTCCAGTGCTGGAGGAAAACCAATCGTGAAATAAGTAAGAGATAGTTTGTCTCCTATGAGGTGACTCTTGGCATCCACCACCATCCTAAGAGATTTCCAAGGGTCATGCTTTTCCTTTGCCTTCACGCTACCCTATTTAACCTAACCCCTGAATAAGATACGGTCCCTTGTAATGTTTGCCCTTTACTGGTGTCATTTAGTAAAGAGATTTGGGGAGGAGCTAATTCTGTTTTCTCTTTGAGTGTAATGTTTACCTCCAATTTTGTAGCTGGTTTGCTACGCTTGTTGACATATCTCTGAGGCTTGCCTATTTTTTTCTCTCTAAGAAGTACAACTTTTAATATCTTTTATTTTGTTCTTTTCTCTGTCTTTAGCAATAAAACGAATCAATTTTATACTAGAAGGTATTATTTTGTGCTTGTTCTGGAAATACGTTCACCAGAGGTGTTATTGCACTTTTTCTTTTTTCTTTTTCTTTTATTTTTAATGGTATGAGAGCTTCCATGGCTTTCTTTTACTCTTTGGCAATGTTTTATGATAAACAGTGTCCTGGGCACTATTGGTGATGGGATTGCTGGTCTAATAAAAGCATTTTCAGATATTCTTCAGTATCTTTCTTATTTCCTTCTCTTTTGTAGCTGCTTATACAAAATAACTTTTCAGATTCATTTGTCCCAACACATACTGG
Source organism: Lipotes vexillifer (assembly GCF_000442215.2). NCBI lineage: Eukaryota > Metazoa > Chordata > Mammalia > Artiodactyla > Lipotidae > Lipotes > Lipotes vexillifer. The sequence goes on from NW_006787203.1 coordinate 468,133, forward strand.
TTGATATTCTATATTCATGTTCATGTGTTGTGTTCCCTTTCTACGCATATGGCTTTCAATTAGATGTTTTGCTTATTTTATTTTTAAATAAACCATTCTTGGGCAGTCAATCAATTTTTAGGATTGATTGTATGTAAGAAGAAATAAAATCATCAAAGAAGAAAAACCTATAGGCACATTTTTATCTGACCCATACTTTCCCATAGAACTTCACTGGTGATAAAACAAATGAAATCTGCAGCATTTTCAATGTGCTTACAAGTATGTGCTTACAAGTATGCGAGAAGGTGAGTGGATATTCCCAAGCATGAGTTAGATAACATCTTAAGATTATTTTTATGCTATGGTTCTACTATTACCTCCAGGAAAAGAAAGCAAATGCAACCAAATGTAGTATAGGACAGTGCAGAACGTGGGATTTATATTTTTTCTGTTCAGGGTTTTTCTGTCCATTGGTAAATTATACTGTTGTCATAGAACCATTGAAAGCTAGAGTTGAAGTGGGTTTCTGGCATGACCCAGCACAGCTATTCCATTCTTCACGAAAGTGGGGAACTAGGTAATTTAAATGTTTTTTCCTAAAGTCATAGCCCTCGTTAGTGGTAGAGCTGGGGGTGGGGAGATACCCAAACTGAATGTTATAATTTTTTTGCTATCATTTTGCTTCTCAAAGCAAATCCCATGACTGTGCCTATAAGTAATGTAGGAAAATTCTCTGGAATGTCCCCAGTCAACTGGACGTCTTGACTTCAGGGAAGAATGCAAATGTCAGGAGAGGTCCACCACCAATGCATCACTGCTCTCGTAATAAAGGGGGCAGGTGTCCTGTGGGTCAAGGCTGAAGCAGTTGGCAGGAGAGTAGTACTTGCCTCAAACACGCTTCACCACTAGACAAATACAGGATTTCAATACTTAGGACAACTTGTCCTGTAACCTTGTGATTTCAAACAGAGATGTGAGTGGAAGTGTAGGTAGAGACACGGCAAGACAATGACTAGGCATTTGCTAAAATCATCTGTCAACTAAATGAAATGTATCAAAAACCTGTACAAATACAAAAGATAAAGTACATGGGGTACGTTATTAGAAAAGACAAATTTTCGAACATTGCTTTATCCATCTCCAATGTACTGCTTAATTTTTCTCTAAGGGATTAAAACAATGTCTTCTCAATGGTTGGGAGAGGTTAAGTTATGTCTCTATGGTTAGGTGAGGTTAATAGAGAATATACAAAAGGCAAAGCTTTTAATAAAACTTAGGTGAAAATAAAGCAAGGCTGAATTGTTGGCTCGTCTTTCCCATCTGGCAGCCCTGTGATTAGTGGTATCAGGGGGTGTGTGGAGGGGGTGTGTGGAGGGGTGTGTGGAGGGGTGTAGCTGGAAAGCTGCAATCATTGCTTTCTCTCTGGTGTTGACGTAGGTGTCAAAAACTGGTTGACATGCTTGATATGTTGGGCAATTCTTGTGATAACTTAGTTCAAGCTTCTGCTCTTAGGCAAACACCTAAGTGAAAAACAGACTGTAAATATCCACTAGCTGGAATGCCCAGAGGCTAATCTGGTTTTGCTCCATGTACAGTATACACTTCATCCCAGCAGATGGTCAAGATGTGGTGGTGCAGGGTGATACATGCTTTCTTATTCAGAGACCCACTGATGACAAATTCTCTCCTTTACACCGTTAGCTCTAGTTTAATGAGATCCTGAAAATAAATGTTAGGCAAACATTAAATAATGTTTCTAGGGAAATATATAAGGGGCTAAACCACTTTCCTTAAATTAAATCTTAATAATGGTAACTTGATTTTGTGAGTGCAAAAGGAAATGCTATGACACCTCTACATGGGTTTGAATATAGAAATTATGTTTAATCTGCTGTTACCATAGATTTAGCTATAAAAATCATTTCAAGGACATTGTGTTGTGATGTAATGTACAACATGACAAATATAATTAACACAGCTGTATGTTACATATGGAAGTTAAGAGACTAGTAAATCCTGAGTTTTCATCACAGAAAAGAAAATTCTATTTCTTTAATTTAGAACCTATATGAGATGATGGATATTCACTAGATTTACTGTGATAATCACTTTATGATGTATGTAAATCAGATCATTATGCTGTACACCTTAAATTTATATAGCACTGAATGTCAATTATATCTCAATAAAACTGAAAAAAAAAAAGAACCTTGTGTTTTTACACTTCTCTGGGAAAAAAGTAGACCTTTCTGAAAATAATAAAGGATACACACACAGGCAAATTTTTTCCTTTTAGTTAATAAAAAGGAGTAATGCTATGCAATTTGAAGCACAGCTGACATATATTTGGCACTTAATAAAACAAACTTTGTAATAAATGAATAATTATTTGAGCTTTGAGGGGTTTTTTTTCCTTCAGTAAGCCTTATAATGCTTTGAAAATTCTCTTAATACAATTGCATTGGTCATCATCCAGTTCATAGAGAAATATGGGGCTTTTTAAACACCATATAAGCAGATAAAATGTATACAGTCTGCTTTCCAAGAGCTTTCAGTTGGAAAGAATAGTCAATTAAATCAATATGTAGGAAAAATTCAGATATGTAAGTGTATAGCAAACTTAGGGATAATATAGCAAAATCCACATTATTGAACCTCCTTTTTTCAACACAATAGTTGATTTTATATAAATAAAATTTTATTTTCTCACCCACCTATTAACCCCTAAATGAAATATAGTCAACTTCACTTCCACATAAATTAGCAAATCTGAACACAGAATCTTTTTTTTAGTTTCATGTATTCAGTAGAAAATCATAAGCAATGCAATAGTCATCCATAGAGCCCAAAGTTTAAAATAAGGGATATCCTCAAATAAGACATTAAAAATGGGAAAAATAAAATTCAGTGCAGTGCCACGTTTTTAGTAGAATTCATTAAGAATACGAATGAAAAGAATTTCACCGGGTTTGGTTGAGAGAAACACTGTACCAAGTTCTTCCCAGAACATGTTTTGACAACCATGGTTGCACTTGGTTTTTGAGCTCATATGCATTACAAAGCAAATGAAATCCATATGTTTCTGATTCACTTACACTCAACTCATCAAAATGTAGTTGTAGGAGCTTCTTGATGTCTGAGCAGCTTATGAACCATACTTTGCCCTTATGAAATAGAACTCAAAGACAGAATTGGTTTGCATTTAACATATAATTATCTAAAAACTATCTGAGGAATTTCGTTCAACCCATGTGGCTTAATACATATTGTGCTATCTCTTGGACATGAACAAGCAGTACAGGATGTTTAGCCAAATAAATCCTTATTATCCCTTCTTCCCATTGCCTTTTTGCTTCCATTGGTTTTCAAGGGAAACAGAAGGAATTTAGCCTGCCAAGAGAAATCTGTTCTCTCCTCGAGGAACATAATATATTCTATTAATTTTCTCTCTAATTCTTCATGTAAACAATAATGAAAAAGAAAAAAAAGAAAAAGGAAAAGGACTTCCATGATGGTCCAGTGGTTAAGAATCCGCCTTCCAATGCAGGGCATAAGGGTTTGACCCCTGGTCGGGGAACTCAGATCCCACATGCCAAGGGGCAACTAAGCCACAGTTAGAGAAACCCACGTGCTGCAATGAAGAGCAAGCACTCTCACTGCAACGAAGACACAGCACAGCCAAAAAAAAAAGTTTGTCAACTATGGAGTTAAGTAATTCTCATTCCTAGTTCTTGGTTGGACTTTTTTTTTTTTTTTTTAATATTTATTTATTTTTGGCTGCGTTGTGTCTTCGTTGCTGCGAGCGGGCTTTCTCTAGTTGCGGCGAGCAAGGGCTACTCTTCATTGCGGTGCTCAGGCTTCTCATTGCGGTGGCTTCTTTTGTTGCGGGGCACGGACTCTAGGTGGGAGGCTTCAGAAGTTGCAGCACTTTGGGCTCAATAGTTGTGGCTCGCAGGCTCTGGAGCACAGGGTCAGTAGTTGTGGTGCACTCGGTTAGTGGCTCCGTGGCATGTGGGATCTTCCTGGACCAGGGCTCGAACCCGAGTTCCCTGCATTAGCAGGCGGATTCTTAACCACTGCGCCACCAGGGAAGCCCTCTTGGTTGGACTTTTATTCAGGGAATTTTGATCAGAGTTTGATTATTATTTATAACGTCTTGAAGTGTTAGCTCCACAAAGACGGTGACTGTGTTCGTTAGCCTTGCGGTCCCACATCTGGCACAACACCTGGCACAGAAGACTTGGTTGAAGGAATGATCATGGAAGGTCTTGTCGAGGCGACTGGTCCTTTGTTCCTTGTTCCTTAATAGAGTATAAGTGGCACTACAATCAATTTATTTTAAGTAGATGTGCTTGGGGATAATATAGAGATGTAACAGTAAATCTGATATTGGGTTTTGCAGAAGATTTGAAATACTTTAGCTGCTCAGATTATCAAGAATTCTTCAGGCAGCCTCTAAAGCTGCTATGTTATAACCAAAATGGGATTCAGGAGAGTCGCCAAACAAAAAATCCAGTGGACAACTTTACTGTGGGGTCAGTAACATTCCGTGCTACCCCATGAGAGAAGGTCTTCTCCAGAGACAGTGCTTCTAGGGCTATGGGTTTCTCTGTCACTTCTTCACCTACCTGGTGGGGTTGGAGTCCAGCCTCAACACAGCAATTGGTCCCCTGATACGTGGACCTTGTAGGCAAGGACTTGGTAAAATATATATTTACTAGGTTGGTCTCTTTTCTCCATTAAGCTTATTCCACAGATGACCCTGCAATTATTTTCCAGTCCCTTCTAAAGGGGATTTTGTCATTACATCCTCTCCTCTCAGCAGGGCTTAAGAAGGCAGTGAGATATAGAAAAAAAAAGTATTTAAGGTCAACAAACCTTAAACTGTGTAACCCTGGGTAAGTGGTTCAACCTCTCTGAACTTCAGTTTGGTTATTTCAAAAGCAATTATAATAACTAGCTTGAGGATTGTAATAAGAATTATACACAGTGCCTAGCACATAACTGGTTCTTGTAAATATTCGTTTTTTCCTCTCTACTCTGATAGCCTGAAGAATATCATACCTACTTGTACCCTCACATTTATTATTTCAGCTCATATTCATCAGGTACCATGAGCTAGGCAGTCTGTTAAGTAACTTGGCCATTGGAGTGAAGGAAAGGGATGTGACCATGTCCTCTTGGGGTTTCAAATTGAGTGGGAGGGAGACATTAAACAATTACACAGATGAAGATGTATTTACAAATTGCAACATTCTGTGAAGCAAAAGTAGAGTACTGTAGGCACTGATGCTGCCAGGCACCCATTCCTAGTCAACCGACTTGTTTCCAGGCAAATATCGAGATTTATAACACCCAGTGAATTTTCATGGTCCTAGCTGCAGTCACATGTGATGCTTTCCAATCATATTTGATTTTTATAGTGTTGGGAGGGATCAATACTTGTGTTTATCAGACATATAAAAACACATAAAAAAGAGTGTGGGATTCATGTTAAAGCATTAATATAAAGAGAGGCTAACATTATCATTAATGTTTATTTATTATAAATCATCAGTAGATTTGCATCCGGAAGACTGTATGACACATCTGCTTACACTAGCGATATCCTATAGGCAAGATTTTTTTGCCAACATAGAACAGAAAGTAGCCATCATATGTTATTGCCCAGGAAAGGGAGTGCTCTATTCTTCTTTTTTTCAATTTCTTGAGGTTACTTTACATATTAAAAATTGCACATATTTAATGTATACATTTTGATGAGTTTGGACATATGCATACATTTGTGATACCATCACTACAACCAAGATAATAAACATAGCCATCACCTCCAAAAGATTTCTTGTGTCCCCTTGCTTGTTTTTTGCTTGTTTGTTTCATTTTGTTTTGTTTCATGGTAGTAACAACACTTAGCAAGAGATCTGCCTTCTTAATAAGTTTTTAAGTGCACAGCACCATATGTTAAGCATAGGCACTAGGTTGTACAGCAGATCTCCAGAATTTATTCTTATTCTTATTTTTTTTTTTTGCGGTACGCGGGTCTCTCACCGTTGTGGCCTCTCCTGTTGCGTAGCACAGGTTCCGGACGCGCAGGCTCAGCGGCCATGGCTCACAGGCCCAGCCGCTCCGCGGCATGTGGGATCTTCCCGGACCGGGGCACGAACTCGTGTCCCTTGCGTCGGCAGGCGGACTCTCAACCACTGCGCCACCAGGGAAGCCCTATTCATCTTAATGTAACTAAAAGTTTGAACAACTTTCCATTTCCCCTCCCCACCCCACCGCCTTTTTATTCTCTGCTTCTATGAATTTGACTATTTAGATATCTCATATCGTGGGATTATCAGTATTTGTCTTTCTGTGACTGACTTATTTCACTTAGCTTAATGTCCTCCATGCTGTTGCAAATGGTAGGATTTCCTTTTTTAAGGCTGAATAAGATTCTGTTGTATGTATATACCATTTCCCTATCTATTCATCTGTTGAGGGATATTTGGGTTGTTTCCATATCTTTGCTATTGTAAAAAATGCTGCAGTGAACATGCGGATGTAGATATACCTTTGAGATAGTGAATCATCTCCTTAGGATATATACCCAGAAGTGGGATTGCTGGATCATGTGGTAGTTCTATTTTCAATTTTTTGAGGCAGCTCCATACTGTTTTCCATAGTGGTTATACCATTTTACATTCCCATCAACAGTGTTACAAAGATTCTTTCAGATTTTGTTGACAGTGATTTAGAATTCAGAAACAATGTAATGAGTGATGATGAGGGACCCAGACCAGCTCACATGGCATAGATTACCCATTGCATAGCTGAATCATGATTTTTAATAGCTGTAAATTGAGTTCTGAGCCCTGTGAAATGAGAAGTAGAAGATAGAATCTTTCCTCTGATGTAGGCCTGATCCCAGACCAAATTTAAAAACAGGCAACTGTGAAAGGTGCACTTTCCAGCTTACCCCCTCTACTCCTCCTACCAAGCCCAGAGCCGTGGTGTTATCCAAAAACTACGCACTTGAGCTTGCTCTAAGTGATAAATAGTCTAAAAATTGGGGGTGGGGTGGAATTTTATTTGTTTATTTTGAGTTAAAAAATAAAACTATATTTTAAAAGCATAGAGAATACAGAAAAGCAAGAAGTCCCAAATTCTCATCATACTAACATATATATCATTCTTCTATATTTCCATTTCCTCTTTTTTGCATAAATATAATGCATACTCTTTGGGAGGGGGAGGGGAGGAGGAGG
>NW_006787203.1:475516-485908 GCF_000442215.2 Lipotes vexillifer
GGAGGGAGGGGGAAGGGGAGGGCAGGGAGAGGGAAAGAAGATAATTTACTACTATCACCACACTCCCTTATATTACCCCTTTATGGCCACACCTATCTTTCCTCCCCCATCCCTAATCCCTGGTGACTCCAAATTTGTTCTCCATCTCTACAGTTATATTATTTCCCCAATGTTACATAAACAGTATCTTACAATATGTATCCTTTTGAGATTTTCTTCCACTCTGCAAAACTTCTTTGAAGTTCATCCAACTTACTTCATGTATCAATAGTTTAAAACTTTTATTTCATGGCATGCATGTACCAGTTTGTTTACCCATTCAGTCAATGAAAGACATTTGGTTAATTTCCAGCTTTTGACTACTATGAATAAAACTGCTGTAAACATGTTTGAAGCTCTTCGTGAAAATAAGTTTCTGTTCTTGAGAATAATTGCTGGCCTGCAGGGTATTTGCATGATTAGTTTTATAAAACACTGACAAACTGTTTTCCAGAGTGGCTGTGACATTTAACTTTTCCATCAGCAATGTACGAGTGATACAGTGTCTCTGCGTCCTCTCCAGAATTTTGTGTTATCACCATTGAAAAATTTTAGCCTTTCTGATAAGTGAAATCTCATTATGGTTTTACTTTGCATTTTTCTAATGAGTAATAATATTTGAACATCTTTTCATGTGCTTATTTGCCATCTGTATAACCTCTTTGGTGAAATGTCTAGTTATTTCTTTTGCCCATTTTCTAATTGGATTTTTTTAATGTTCAGTTTTGAGAGTTATTTATTCTAGATGCAAGTCCTTTGTTGGATGTGTGATTAGAAATATTTTCTCTAGTTGATAATTTTCATTTCTCATCTTTTTAACAGAATCTGTCACAGAAGAAAAAATTTTAATTTTGATGAGGTCCAACTTATTAATTTTCCTTTTATGAATTATACATTTATTATTTAGTCTAGAACTCTTCACCTAGTCCTCATTCCCAAAGTTTGCCTTTTCTCCCTCTTGGAAGTGTCATAGTTTTACATTTTACATTTAACTCCAGGATTCATATTGAGTCAAATTATGTATAAGGTGTGAGGTTTAAGATATAGGTTTTTTAATTTGTTTTGTTTTTTTGCCTATGGGTGTCCAACTGCTCCAGTACCATTTATTGAGAAGGCTATATCTCCTCCATTGAATTGTTCTTGCCCCTTTGTCAAAAATAAATTGAATCCATATTTGTGTAGATCTATTTCTGGGTCCCTATTCTGTTGCACTGATTTATATGTGTCTTTGTATCTGCCAGTACCACAGTCTTGGTTACTGTAGCTATGTAGTAAGCCTTAATCTTGGGAAGTTATTTTTCCCAATATGTTCTTCTTTCTCAAAATTGTTTTGGCCATTCTAGGGCTTTTCCCCTTCCCATGTAAATTTTAGAATAAGCTGCTCTGTGTCTATAAGAGACCTTGATGAGATTTTGACAGGAGTTGTGTTGAACCTCTAGGTCCATTTGTAAGAATTGACATCTTTATTACTTTGAGTCTTCCAATCTTTGAACATGTATGTCTCTCCAAGTACTGAAGTCTCCTTTGATTTCTTTATTCAGCATTTTGTAATTTTCATTATCTAGATCTAATACATGTTTTCTTAGACTTATACCTAAGTATTTCATTTTGGGGGGTGCAATTGTAAATGGTATTGCATTTTTTAGTTTAGTTTTCATTTGTTTGCTCTTAGTGTATAGAAACAATTTCTGTATGTTGATTTGTATCATGTGACTCTACTTAACTCACTTTTAAGTTCTAGGAGTTTTTTTGTAGATTCCTTGGCATTTTCTATGTAGACAATTCTGTTGTCTACAAATAGAGATAGTTTCATTTATTCGCTTCTAATCTGCTTGCTTTTTATTCCTCTTACTTGTATTATTATCATAGCTAGAACTTCCAGTACAATGTGGAGTAACAATGGTGAGAGTGTGCATCCTTGCCAGTTCTTGATCTTACAGGGAAAGCAATAGGTCTTTCACCATTAAAAAAATGTTAGCTGTAGATTTCTTGCAGAGGCTCCTTATGAGGTTGAGGACGTTTCCCTCTATTCTCATTGTACTGAGAGTTTTTACCATGAGTCAATTTTCTCAAATGATTTTTTTTGCATCAATTGATATGACCATATGATTTTTCTTCTTTAGCTTATTGATATGGTAGGTTACATTGATTGGTTTTCAAATATTGAACCAGCTTTATGTTCCTGGAATTAATTCTACCTAGTCTTGGTGTGTTAGTCTTTTAATACCTTGTTGAATTGCTAAAATTATGTTGAGGATTTTTGCATCTAACTGCATAAGAACTATTTGCCTGCAGTTGTGTGTGTGTTGTCTTTATCTTGTTTGAGTATCAGAGTAATAATGGCCTTGTAAAAGGAATTGGGAAGTATTCCCTCCTCTTTCTGAAAGAGATTGTAAAAAGTCAGTGTTCATTATTTGAATGTTTGGTAAAATTTTACAGTGAAAATATTTGGGTCTGGATAGTTCTTTCTCAGGAGGATTAAAATTACAAATTCAATTTCTTGAATACTTATTCAGGTTACCTGTTTCATCTTGCGTGAATTTTGGTAGTTTGTGGAGTGCATAAAACGGGGAAGGGGAAAGTATTTGGGTAAACACAGTGTTACCACAATGTAAGGCAAACTACACCTAAAAGTCAGCCCAAAGCTAAATACTCCCTAACAGGTACTGCTTGTTACTTTTCTCACTAATAGAGCTCCCAAGCTCACAGACTTTCTAAAGGATCCAGCTTTGATTTATTGTTTTAACAGCACATGCAACTTGTTTAGAGCGGATAACTGTGGCAGTAGCTATTAGTCTCTATGTATAGTTCAGAAGTCAGTATCCATTTTTACAAGCATAATATGTGCTGATTCAGGCCCACTACTGGTTTTGTGGCAGTACACACTCCAAGGCACATGTAAACTGAGTCATACACAGACACGGGGCAGTGACAGAGCACCCAAGCACCTGTGACACATGAGTTAAGGTAGAGCACCCCCAAATGCCTTTGAAACAAATACATGCCTTAAAAACCAACTCTAGAATAAATGCTCTTTATTTTCAATTTGAGAATATTGATTATGAACAAAAAGAAAAAAGGTTGACATTTATTTCTCAAAGAAACTGATCTAAATGTTAAGGAAACTGCTGCTGAGTATGGGGAGAAGCAAGTCCCTGTTCTGTTTCCTCCTTCCAGCAGTGTCAGAGATCGTGGACAAGTTTCTTAGCACCACGCCCTAGGAACCATGACTGAGGCTTTTCCAATGTCTCCAGTCTCTATGGCACCCGTATTCTATAAACAGAATTTAGTCACTCAAACCTGTGGCTTTTTAATCATATAGTTGGCAAGGTTGCTATTGGCTGCTCACAAAGAATTCTGTCTTTTTGAAAAGCACATCTGTTGACTTAGGATGGTCTTTTCATGTTGGATTTTCATGTTTATCACTTTTTAGCAAATAGTCACAGCATGGGTACCCCCTTCAAAAACAGATCTGAACATCTACATTCACGAGGAATCAATTTGTTAAGTCTGCTGGAAGGACACAAGACCTGAGGATGTTAACCAAATCCCCAGGCCTGGTTAGGAGTGGTCATTAGACCATCAAATAATCAGGGACCCTATGATCACAAATACAAGCCAGAAACATCCCAAAGTTATCCTGACTCATATTACAACCATCTACCCATTACTAATCCAGTTCTTGGCCAGAATATCTTTAAGAACAGACTCTAACTTTCCTAGGTCACCATAATGGAGATTTATTTTTTCAGTTTCAGAAGAATAAGACACTGATGAGTACTGTTACTCCAGACTACACACATTGTAGGATTTTTATCCTATAAAGTTTCACATTATAGGGATTTGGTCACCATATGAAAATTACCGGTCTCTTAAAGCACGTATTTTATTTACATTTCTGCAGTTGTATTTAAGATATTTAAGAAATAAGAATACTTAAATCAGAGATTCACTTCTAACATTTTTATTTAGACAATCTTTTGTTCTTTTCTGGACAGATGGATTATAGGCATACCTCATTTTATTGTACTTTGCTTTATTGTGTTTCACAGATATTGCTTTTTTTTTCTTTTTTTGTTTTAGAAATTCAAGTCTTGTGGCAACCCTGAGTCAAGAAAGTCTCTCAGTGCCATCTTTTGAATAGCCTTTGCTCACTTCATGTCTCTGTGTAACATTTTGGTAATTCTTGCCCTATTTCAAACTTTTTCGTTGTTATTATATTTTTTATAATGATCTGCGATCAGTGATCTTTGATGTTACTATTGCAAAACGATTATGACTCACTGAAGGCTCAGATGATAGCATTTTTTAGCAACAAAGTATTTTTTAAATTAAAGAATGCACATTGTTTTCTTAGACAATGCTATTGCATACTTAATAGACTACCGTATAGTGTAAACATAACTTTTATATGAACTGGGAAACCAAAAATTCATGGGACTCGCTTTATTGTGGTGGCCTGGAACTGAATGAACCCACAATATCTCTGAGGTATGCCTGCCTGTATTTTGGTATTGTTTTATAAAGTGAAAGTGAAAAGAGTGAGACATATGTCATCTAATTTTATGAATAAATTTTATCAAATAAGCTTACAACAAAAAGTATTAAAAATATGTAGGAGTGATGACATGATAACATTGTATTCACTTCATTTTGCAGAATATGACAACTGGAAAGAAACATTGTGGGTGGGTGCAAACCCCATGATTACAGCTGCTTAAGCCCCAAACTGCAAGGAAATGGTCCTAATTTCTTCTTCCATGAAAACGTGTAGCTTGTTATCATCCTTCATTTTGAACTTCCCAAACCTTTTTCAAGTCTCCCTCTGTCCATATTGTGATGCCTTTCTATCTCATTCTGAGAAGCAATAAGATGTGGAGTGGAAAGATGCCTCTGATTTCCCCAGGTGAGAGAACACGCCAATGACAAAGGTTGCTCTGGTGTTTTATTTTCCCCTAAATCAGTGCTTCCCAACGTCTATGAGGATAACAATGACCAAGGCACTTGTTAAAAATACTAATTCTCGGGCTTCCCTGGTGGCACAGTGGTTGAGAGTCCGCCTGCCGATGCGGGGGACACGGGTTCGTGCCCCGGTCCGGGAAGATCCCACATGCCGCGGAGCGGCTGGGCCCTTGAGCCATGGCTGCTGAGCCTGCGCGTCCGGGGCCTGTGCTCCACAGCGGGAGAGGCCACAACAGTGAGAGGCCCACGTACAAAAAAAAAAAAAAAAAAAAAAAAAAAAAAATACTAATTCTCAACCTTTGCCTTTGAAGAGTCTAATTCAGTAGGCTTAGGGTGGGACACAGGGAGATCTCATTTTAATAAGTTCCCAGGATGCTGTTACTATCAGGGCAGTTTAGGAAATGTTGAATTATAGTAGGTTTTTTTGCACATTGCATTTCAAGGACCCCCTTTAAAGAATCAGGGCCACTGAAGGAGGCTGTGCAATTTGTTCTCCACCAGCCCTGTTGGCTAGGAGGCGCTCTCTGGCAGGAATGTGTGGGATCTGGGAAAGGAGAGCTTGTTGAATTTGTCCACCCAGAGGAGGCGCTTTTTCTAATTGGCACCACATTGCACCTGTGCTAGCAGCTGACTCTCATCAGAATGGCTGAGAATGCTGGTTAAATATACAGATTCCTGGATTCTTACCTAATACCTATTGAAAAAGGATCTCTGGATTGGGTGGTATTTTAAACAAGCTCCCCCACTTCCCACCACTTTGACCCTAGTATGTATAAAAGTTGGAGAACCACCAACAGCTTAGACCCAAACTCAAATAGCAATCTCTTTGATAGATGTGGCTCTGTATTCTTTAATCTCTAATCTTTGAGGACCTCAGCTCCTTGGCCCAAAGGCTCTCTACCAACTCCTAATACCTTTGAATCCGGAGCCAACTTATTATAAACACTGCACACCCAAATTATGATTTCCATCACTGGAGCTCAACCACCGCTACCCTGACTTGCATTGCTGTGTCAACCCAACACCTGTGTCACCCTCATTTTCCTCTTAGTTTCCACACTTTATTGGACTCTATCCTTCATGTTTCAGTTGTACTGCAACTCATTTGAAAATTTGTCTCTATTCTCTACAAATTTTGCAAGGTCCCTGAACCCAGTCTCCTCTGATATTTCATCTGATTCCTGCCGTGTTGCTTTCCACTCCTTGATTCTCTGCAGCTCTTCCTTCTCACCACCTGATTGGCTGTTATCCACCCACAGTGCTCAGCCTCATGTAAACTCAGCACCAGAGAAGTTCCCTCCAGACGTGCTGGTTTCCTTCCTGTGGGATGAACCAAACAGCTTCTTTGGATACCCACAATTGATCAAGCTGGTAGGAGCTACTCAGGTTTGGATGTCTGGGAACAGATGTTATTGAATTGGTTTTTATTTACTTTTTTATTTAGTCCTGTGATTTGGCTGCTGTTGCATTAATTTTAGTCCACTGCATTTCACAAGATAGTCTCTGATTTAAAGCTTAGTGAAATGAGACAGGACAAAATGAAAATCACCACAAAACTTAATCAACTTCCCCAGTCCTTATTTATCTTGTAACTAGAAGTTTGTACATTTGACCACCTTCATCAAATTCCCCCACCCTCTACCTCAGGTAACCACAAATCTGGTCTCTTTTTCTGAGTTTTGTTTTTTGATTTGTTTTGTTTTTTTTCCCCCAATTTTATTTATTTACCATCACAGGTGGTATCTATTTTTTTATTTTTTTGAATTTTTAAATTAAATTAAATTTTTTAATACAGCAGCTTCTTATTTGTTATCCATTTTATACACATCAGTGTCTACATGTCAATCCCAATCTCCCAATTCATCCCACCACCACCCCTCCCCCGCTGCTTTCCCCCCTTGGTGTTTTCTACATCTGTGTCTCTATTTCTGCCCTGCAAACCGGTTCTGTTTTGTTTTTTTTTAAGAGTCCATATGTAAGTGAGATCATACAGTATTTGTCTTTCTCTGTCTGACTTATTTCACTAAGCATAATGCCCCCAAGTTTCATCTATAGTTAACCCTGCTATGTGGCATATTTGAAAGTTGCTAAGAGAGTAGACCTTAAAAGTTTTCAAGACAAGGAAAAAAACCCTTTTTTTTTTTTTGGTAACAATATGAGGTAATGGATGTTAATGAAAACTATTATGGTGATCATTTCATAGGATATGTAAGTCAAATCTTCATGCTGTACACCTCAAATTTATACACTGTCATATGTCCATCATATCTCAATAAATCTGAAAAAACTTAAGCAACTTCATATTTGCGGGTAAACCTTACATAGTGATTTAAATTCTGCTTCCCGCTTTCTTAGAATATTTTCTAATGTTAGAATTTTTAAAAATCTATATCCGAGGGACTTCCCTGGTGGCGCAGTGGTTGGGGATCCGCCTGCCAGTGTAGGGGACGCGGGTTTGATCCCCGGTCCGGGGGGAGCCCGCATGCCGCGGGGCGGCTGGGCCCGTGTGCCACAGCTGCTGAAGCCCGCGCGCCTGGAGTCCGTGCTCCGCAGCGAGAAAGGCCACGGCTCACCACGGCTGGGGAGGGCCCGCGTGCAGCAACGGAGACACAACGCAGCCAAGGATATAAATAAATAAATAATAAATAAATAAATAAATGCAAGTCCCTGCTCTTTGGAAAAAAGAAAATCTTTATCCGAATATTTTTTCTTGATCCCTGCCTTCTAAAGCAGTGAACGCCTATAAGTGCTAGTAAGACTACCCACTTTAGGACACAGCAAGGGGTGCCTTTCCTAGTCTCAGATTCCTTCTCTGTATTATTGGTTACTGCTGCTGCCATGGTAACTAGGCTCCTCCCACTCCAGAGTTCAGATGATTCTATTAGATGAGTTCCGGAAGGAAGACCCTTCACTTACAAAGGGGGTTGATCTTTAATGTGGTTTCGCTTGACTTCACATAACAAGAGTCATAAATAACATTGTAGCAGATCAAAAATCACCAGTTTTTAAGCTTTAAAAAATAGCTTCCCAAGGGGTAAAAGAACCTTGATTTGGGGGAAATCGTTGATTGTGAGGCAAAAAACACAACTGCAACCAATTTTTCCTAAAAGCTAATATCGTGCCGCAAGGATTAGATCCACCTATGACTTGTTGTTAGTCTATGATCATTAGAAAATGACCAGTTCTGAAAGTGAAAGGATACTCATTTTATTTATGAAATGTTATTAATGAAGTGCTCCATTTTATTTAATAATACAAAGTGAAGTTTTAGTCTTGTAAAGCAATTCATTTCCCCCAAGAATTTGCCCCCAGAAAACTGGGTTACGGATGCATGGCTGCTGATTTTCCATGTGACTTGACTGGGCTTGAGTCATCGTTGCAAACTCTACTTAACGATGTCAAACATCTTGTGATACAAATACCCTAAAAAGGTTTGCTAATGATGCACTTTCAGTGGCCTTGGGCATGGAAATCAATAAAGTGAAATCTCCTCTTGAAACAAAACCATCTGATGGTAGGCAACGTTCCACACATGGTAAAGTAACTGACTCACGTGACGGGAATGACACACCAGCTAGGTGGTGACTTCACAGAGGGAGAGGAAGCTTAGGCTATGTCCAGACAAGGTGTGTCATTGTCATCAAAGGAAGGGGACAGACTTATGCCAATTGCCAAATGGTGTTTTATCTCCAGGCACTGTTTTCCTGTCTACCTGCCTCCTTGTATTTAAAGTTACCCAAAGAACACTTCCGGTTGAAAAACAATTTCTCTTTTACTTGCAAAACCAAATCTATATCTGTATCTCCTTCTCTTACTCAGATAATTTGGAAAATATTTAATTGCTATTGCCCACTGTGGTAGCCTGGGTTAAGGGAGCTAGAGCAGTGGAAGGCTAGGGATCTGACGTAGATAATACAGAGCCTGGTTCCCGGTGTTTTCCCTCAGCCCTAGTGTTCTGTCCTGGAGAGAAAATAAATCAGTGCTCTAAAAATAAAAGCAATTCCCCAAAGAGCTGAATTCATAAGGACATAATATTTGAAAACGAGGATTTACATCCTGAAAGCTTTGGAAAGTGATCTGGTGCCTTTCTTTGGTGGTTTAGAGAGAAGGTGAAGAGATCGACGGGAGGGTGTTGGTTAAGGGTTTTGCTGGGGCAACAGGCCCCCCGACCCCCTCCCCCGCACTTTTTTAAGTTCAAGGTATGAAGACACATCATCTCAAATCTTAGCGGGTGGGGGTGGGGAGGCATGAAATAACGGTGAGTCCATGCTTAGTGTCAGGGGTCAGATAATATTTCAAAGTTTATGGTAAGTTCATAAACATCTGGAATCTCCCAAACTGGCCTGGCTTGGTCGCAAGAAAGGCTCTCACGAGATTTTTCAGAGTTACTTCCTGCTCTAATCAGGACGGACATGTATAAATATCTTTTCCCAGTACGTCTCCACTTTTGTTTCCAGGTGAAATGGGATGTGTAGATGTGATCAGAATGCAAAATGAGGAAACATATTTCACATATTTTATTAATGGAGGATTGTTTCCATAGCTTCTATCATAGGTCTTTAGTAGTCAATAAGATCTATCTGGTAATTTGTTTAAAATGTAATTTTAATCTCGCTATTTATGTCCATATTTGTACATATATATGTATGTGTGTATTTACACACAAAAATATATACATACATATATAAACACACATATATACATATACACACAAACACACACATATTTACTTGTTTGTTTATGAAAAATAAGAGAGCAAGACATGGTGTTCTGGTGTTCAGAGACATAGATACACAAGTGCTACAATCCTTTTTTGTGTTTCAGGAGAAAAATGTGGTAGCACAATGTATGAGGAGCTATGATTTTATCTTTAGTAAAATTCTCTATAGGAAATTATAAGGCAAATTTTAAAGACTATTTTTCCTCTGTACCCAAAACCCAAATATATCAACTGGCTTAATAGAGGAAAAAGTAGATAAAAATAACATTTTAAATTTCTGTATTTTTCTGTAGTAGGGAGCAAATGCTTAGAACTATAGAAAATTGCAAATACTAATATTTGCAGTTTACAGGGAAAGTTCGAAAGTTATACTAGAAGTTTCAAAGCCCAACTTCTGAGTGCTGAGCCTTTGCCAATATACAACATTTATTTTTGGCTCCATGTGTGCTTACAGAGTTTGCTTATACCAAGTTTTATGTAGCCTTTGATTTTTATCCAAAAGATTTGTTCAACACCCCTAATGAGCTTCCTTTTCAGGCAGGTTAGTGGCCTTTCTATAGAGGCTGAAATGTTTGCACCAATTTGGCTCATTATAAATAAACATATAAAACCAATGATGGTAATGGAGAGAATACACAGGAACCCAGTGCTGGGACCTCATGTCACAGCAG
>NW_006787203.1:486325-515249 GCF_000442215.2 Lipotes vexillifer
GCAGGAATGATTCATCAGTAAGGCAGTCAGAGTTCCCAGGGTAAATAATTTCCATTTTACCACTGGACTAGAAGATAAGGATAGAGCTGTCTTTTAAAAAAAAATTAAGTTTAAAATTTCTGACATCTTTTATTTGGTAATATCTTAGAAATACATATATATTAAACTTTATTCTTCCTAGTCCCTAAAATACTTGGGGTAGGGAGAGATCTTACGAGTAAAAGAAAACTCCCCAGGGCCAAGCATGAGGATAAGAGATTACAAAAACTCGATTATGAAGCCTAATCATATCTAGTTAATGGAGGACAAAGAAATTTCTTACGAAAAGGCAAAAATAATCAAGCTCTAATTTTATTTTATTTTAAATTTGCTGAGTCCAGTGATTCAATTTTTCTAGGGAGAAGTCTAAAAGACCCTTTACTTCTTGAATTCAATGAATAGTATGTTGTGGTTAATAATTTATTCAACAAACATATCAAAGAAGTTTGAAAACAAGCAACCATGCTAATTTAGTTTATTATCCAAAAAGTGTGGGGTTCAGTATTCAAGTAATGCTTTCAATTTAGCTAAGAATCAGATCTGAGAATGTGTAACCCATCTACTAGAGGTGAAGGGAGCTGCACAGAAGTTCCAGCCAATCATTCGATCATCAGCTATTAGTTATCTATTTCTATGGCAAGTACCATGCTAGGCAATGGATATATAGAAAGGAAGAATCAAAACTGAGTCACTCATGGTCCAGTGAGTATCTGAATGTGTAACAGATTATTATAATATACCATGACAAGGGCCATGTCACTGTAAGTGCTGGGCACTCTAAGAAAACATGGGGGTCATAAGACAGCGATTGCCTCAAAGAACTGGGAAAGGCTTCAAGGATGAGGTGACCTCTGAGTTGGGTCTTGGAGGATGAGCAGGTGTGTTTCTGATGTGGGAGGAGCTGGTCATTCCAGGCAAGGGAACTGCCTGTACCAAGATGCAGAGTCCTAAATTTAGCAGATCTTTTAAGAAAGATGAATGTTACTAGAGTGTTTTGAGCTTGTACATGAGTACAAGGGCAGGGTATAGGATACATGGGTAAATTCTCCCATGGTTTTCCTGTATCATCCTTGCCTGTCATTCACTTTATAAAATAAGACTGAATGATCCTTAAGGTTCAAAATTTTATGATCCTATGAAAGGGAAAAAATTCTGATCTGAGTTGGAAAAAAGAGCTTGGGGGTGAACAAGGGTGTGGGATTGTTTCTATGAAAGTGAAGATTTGCAGCTGCTTCACACAAGTTACACTGAGTAAAGAGAAAAAAGAAAAAGAAAAAAAAGACTTTTTTTTCTATTCTTAGTACGTTTTGACATGTGCCTCTAGCACTATTTGGAAAGAAGATGACAATTTCTCTTCCCAATAACAAATACTTCTTTTTTCATTTTTTTTATTAGACTCCCTCGGCAAATGGAAAGGTTTTGTCCTGGTCTTGTTCTTAGACAGAAAAGCATGTATTTTAAAACTAGGCAATCTACGTCTAAGAACCAGTTTGTTGTCATTTGCAGATAGGCACATGTGCAGGGAACCAGGGTCTAAGTTCTGGGCAGAGCTGCCCTGTAACAGTGTTCTTCGCAGACTTCAGACACCAAAACTGAACCTCAGGTTACTGGGATGAGAGAAACAACCTGTAAACCTGATAGGCTGTTGACAAATGAAAGAGAAACAGAAAACTATTTCCCACGTGGTACATAATCTCAATTAAAAACGTAGAAGTTGAAAAAATAAGGTGGTTTATAAAAGACAAAGACATGGGATTTTTCTCGCACATTCTATTGAAAATTACCATGAGCATTTATATTCATGGGGAAAGAAATGAATCTGTTGTTTATTTAAATAACTGAAATTTAACTCAAAAGCACAGAGACTTAGTTTAAATTTAAACACTAGGAAAGGATAATCACTTTTCCAAATGATACTCTCTGAGAGTATAGTTTTACAAGTAAAGGAAATCAGAAAAAAAATTTCTGATTTTTTAAAGCTTGAATTTTAGCTAATTTCTTTTATTTTAACATCCAAAGTCCTAAGGAATACTTGAGCTGTTTTGCTATTTTGAGATAGGTAATTAAAGACTACTGATTGCTCTGGCATAAGTAGCTTGGCCCCAATACCTTTGTACTCTCAGACAGGAAACCTTTGCATTTCCCTGTTCTCATGCCTTTCAGAGAAGCCTTCCTTCACATCTTCATCCACCCAAAGCTTAGCCACTTTTAACATCAAATTCAAACCATCTCCCCTGTAAAATGTCCATTTGATCATCTCTGCTTGAAGAGTTGCTTTCTGCTCAGAAATTCTTCACAACCTATTACCCATCTCTTAACTGGCAATTAATCCCATGCTAGCTCTTTCATGATTATCCTGAATCTTGTATTGTTGACTCTCAGTAGAAGCAGGTGTTTGTGCCTAACCTCCTCAACAAGATCATTGCTCCTTGAGGATAGAGACCTTTTCTTCTTGGTGTCTTTACAGAGTTAATTTAAGTTCAGTAAATATTTGGTGATTTGTATAATTGGTTAATTCAACAAACATTTACGAGGCAGCCACCATGTGAAACGAACTAACATAGACCCCGTGTCACAAAGGCTAACAGTAAATCTAGAGTCAATAAAATGTAAAAATCTTCAGCCCATCTTTAGATGAGTCGCTAATTTCTATAAGTTATTAAGTCAGGGTCCAGACTTGTTTTTCATTGGTGACTCCCTTGGGCCTCACATGGACCCTCCAGGTTCACATTATTCTAATTTCCCAGCAGTCCTGCTAACATTAGCAGTCTTTTCTCTACAGTCTCTACAAAAATCTCATTTCACTTGGTTGGTTCTGATTGGATGATGAGAAAGTTTCTACTCCCCTGCCCAACCTCCGGCCCCATGTATGAGTGATGGAACAGGATGAAAGTGGATGGGTTAGGGTGGTGTTGATAGAAAAACAAACCATTGTTCTGTTACCAGGACAAAAGTAAGTGAATGTTGAGTAACAAAAGAACATATATTGGCTGTAACTTTCTTGCTCACTATATAAAAGTTGATAGAAACGAATCTCTAATGTAATGAAATTAATTGATTTCCTTTAAAAAAGAATTTTCTTTTCTAAATTTTTGTCTTAGTACTCACCAAAAAATCCCACAACAGGAATAAAAAAAAATGTGCCAGTTTTGAGATGCTCTCAAATACAGAATACAAAAATATTGGTGCTTCTTTTTGTAGCAATTTAATTTGTTTCTTAAACTTCACTCAGGGCAACACTACCACCAATGGAAATGCAGATTGTTTCAGGATAGGTTAAAAAAAAAATTTGATACCATAGCCATTAGCCACATGTTACTATTCAAATTAAAATTAAATACAGTTAAAAATTCAATAACATTCACATTTGTCACAGTGCAGGTGTACAGTGGTCACGTGTGGCTAACAGGTTGGACAGTGCAGATGAAGACTATTTCCATGGTGGCAGGACATTCTATGTGCAGCAACGATTTAAACTATGATATTTATTTCCAGAATTTTATCACAGATCAGATTTTTGAAACCATCTCACGTAGGACAACTTAATTAGACAGGTAAAAGCAAATTCTGTGGGAGTTACAAAGAACGCCTCATGCTTTTCACCTTTCTGTCCTTAATGTCTAGATGACTCCCAGTTTTATGAGGTTGGCTGGATGCCCTTCAGTGGCTATTGTTAACTGTCCCATCCCAGTGCGACAGTTGAGTCCTTCGTGGCTAGACCGTAGAGTCTCTAGTGAGCAGTCAGTATTCAGTCAGCTCTGTCTCCTACTGGAATAGAACATGCCCTCAGCCTCAGCGCAGTTACTCATTTGCGGGCTGCAGCCGCCCTCTTGCACGTGTCTGGCTGGAGCCAAAGCAATTTGCTCCTTCCCACTGCCCCCATGGCCAACCTTCCCATTGAATCTTTTTCTTTTTTATTGAGATATAATTTACATACAACATTGTGTAAGTTTAAGGTGTACAAAGTGCTGATTTGATACATTTCTATATTGCAATATGATGGCCACCAGCCTTAGCTCTCACCTCTATCATGTGAAATAATTATCAGTTTTTTTCTGGTGAAGACAATTAAGATCTAGTCTCTTAGCAAATTTGAAGTTTATAATACAGTGTTGTTGACTATAACACTTTGAATCGTTTTTGAAACTGGCAGAAACAGAAAAATCAGGCCCAGAACATACCCTTGGATCACTTTGGTCCCCTTTGCACTTCTGGGCTTTTCAGGGGACGGGGAACACCAGGGATCTCTGTATGGCTTTTCATGCGCCAGAGCAGGATTTTGTGGTTGCCTTCCCACAAATGAGAAAGAAGAACCAAGCGAGCACAACTTTGTCAGAGAGCGTCCCTTGTTGTTTGCCTGGGTAGGTGAGGGCTGGCTGAGGAGTGCAGTCAACCCCAGAAAGACTTGGATCACATTTCTGTGGTCAGCCTGGTGCCTATACCTTCCCCATCCCAAGAGTCCAGGCTATCAGCTCTGTGTTCTCCTAGGTCAGCTTTTCCTTAGGAGTCCAGCATTTCTGGGACAGTCAAATCTCCTGAGTCCCTAAAGACAAAGTCTTTGCACACTTTGCCTATAGCACTCTATGTGGCACCTGGTGACACTGAACAACTTGGGATCATTTGCTCCCACAAATTTGCCTTTGAGAGGTCTCACTGTGCAGTTTTACATTTTCAGTCATACCATTCAAATGTGTAAATGCTCTTATAAAGTGATTGCTTGAAACATTTCCAAAAGTAACAACTTTTTAAATTTTAAAATATAGGATATAGAAAAAAGTCAGATTTTCTTTAATCGAATAAATTAAAATCATTTATAAGGGTTTTGTGTAACAGCTTTACCGAGCTGTAATAGACATGTACTACTGTCATGTTTCAAGTATACAATTTGATAGGTTTTGACATACAATCAAGATAATGAATCACCACCAAAAGTTTCCGTGTGCGCTTCGTAATCCTTTACTTTTTTCCTCTCCACCCCCTCCAACTAACCCCCTCCCAATCCCCAGGCAACCACTGATCTGCTTTCTGTCAGTATAAATTAGTTTGTATTTTC
This sequence comes from Lipotes vexillifer, assembly GCF_000442215.2. NCBI lineage: Eukaryota > Metazoa > Chordata > Mammalia > Artiodactyla > Lipotidae > Lipotes > Lipotes vexillifer. The sequence goes on from NW_006787203.1 coordinate 491,418, forward strand.
TAGAATTTTATATAAATAGAATTATACAGTGTCTACTCGTGTGTGTGTGTGTGTGTGTGTGTGTGTGTGTGTGTGTTGCCGGGGGAGACTCTGGCTTCTTTCATTCAGCATAAGTATTCTGACATTCATGCATGTTGCATGAATTAATAGCTCTTTTTTTTTTTTTTATTGCTGAGTAGTATTCAGTTGTATGGTTATACCACAATTTGTATATCCATTCACCTGGCAATGAACATTTGGGTTGTTTGGATTGTTTACAGTTTTTGTCTCATAAATAAGCGTGCTATGACCATTCATGTACAAATCTTTGTATAGACATATGCTTTTGTTTCTTTTGGATGAATACCTGGGAGCAGAAAGCCTGAGTCAAATGGAAGGAATACGTTTAACCATTTAAGAAATCGCCAGTTTTCCAGAGTGTTTGCTCCATTTTATATCCCCATCTGCAGTGTATAAGAATTCCAGTTGTTTGACATCTTTGCCGACATACGGTACGGTTAATCTTTTTAATTTTAGCCATTTTTATAGGTGTGAGGTGATATCTCATTATAGCTTAATTTGCATTTCTCTATTGACGAATCATGTTGAGCATATTTCTATGTGCTTATTTTCCATTCATGTATCTCCTTTGGTGAAGTGCCTGTTCAAATTTTTTTCCCATTTTAAATTTAAATTTTTTTCCAGTTTTATTGAAATATAATTGACATGTAACTTTGTGTAAGTTTAAGGTGTTCAATGTGATGATTCACTCCATGCCTATATCCTTACCATTATAAGGATAGTTAACATATTCTTTACCTCACATAATTACCATCTTGTTGTCACAGTGAGAATATTAAAGCTCTCCTCTCACAGCAACTTTCAAGTATACAATACAGTGCTGTTAGCTATAGCTACCAAGCTGTAACTTAGACACACAGAATTTGCTCGTCTTATAACCAGAAGTATGTGCCGTTTGACTAACATCTCCCCATTTCTCCACCCTTCAGCTCCTGGCAACTACTCTGTGTTTCTATGAGTTTGATGTTTTTGATTTCACAAAGAAGTGAGATCATACAGTATTTGTCTTTTTCTGTCTGACTTATTTCACTTACTATAATGCCCTCAAGGTCCATCTATGTTGTCTCAAATGGCAGGATTTCCATCTTTATTATGGATGAGTAATATTCTACTGTGTCTCCGTACCACATTTTCTTTACCTATTCATTTATGAATGGACATTTAGGTTGTTTCCATGTCTTGTTTGCCCATTTAAAAAAATTGCTTGGTTTGTTTTCATAATACTGAGTTTTGAGTGTATCTTATATAGAAGTCCTAGATACAAATCCTTTATCAGATATGTGATTTGTAAATATTTTCTTCCAGTCAGTGGCTTGTCTTTTCACCCTCTTGAGGTGTCTTTCAATGAGTAGAAATTTCTTGATTTTTGATAAAGTCCAATTTATGTTTTTTTTTAATGGATTGTTGTGCTTTTGGTGTTATCTGTAAGAAAACTTTTGCTCAACCTGCGGTCACAAAGATTTTCTCCTATGTTTTCTACTAGAAGTTTTATAGTTTTACATTTTACATTTAAATCTATGATCCATTTTGAGGTGAATGATGTGAAATATGAATCACAGTTTATTTTTGCATGTGGATATCCAATTTTTCTAGCACCATTTGTTGAAGTTTATCCTTTCGCCACTGAATTGCTTTTGTTCTTTTGTTGAAAATCAACTGACTATATATGTGTGGGTCTATTTCTGGACCCTGTATTTTGTTTACTCTATTTGTCTATTCTTAAACTGATACTACATTGTCTTGATTACTTGTAGTTTTACAATTTTGAAGTTAAATACTATAAATCCTCCAAACTGGTTCTTACTTTTTTTTTTTTTTTTTTTTTTTCTCAGCGGCCACGGCTCACAGGCCCAGCCACTACGCGGCTCACGGGCCCAGACGCTACGCGGCATGCGGGATCCCCCCAGACCGGGGCACGAACCCGTATCCCCTGCATCGGCAGGCGGACTCTCAACCACTGCGCCACCAGGGAGGCCCTGGTTCTTACTTTTTAAAATTGCTTTGGCTGGTCTTGGTCCTTTGCTTTTCCATGTGAATTGTAAAAGCAGTTTGTGAATTATACAAAAACAACCTGCTAGAATTTTGACTGGGATTGCTCTGAATCTATAAATACATTTGGGGAGAAACATTATAATAATATCAAGTCCTCCAGTCCATGAAGACAGTATAACCCTCCGTTTATCTAGGTCTTCTTTAATTTCCTTTGGCAATGTTTATAGTTCACAGTGTACAGGGGTTGCACATTTTTTTGGTTAGATTTATCCCTATTTAACATTTTAAATGTATTGTAAATGGTATTATTTTTAATTTCCAATTATCGGTTGCTAGCATGTAGAAATACAATTGGTTTTTGTATTGATCTTCTATCCTTGCTAAGGATACTTGTACTAAGTACCCTTAGTATCATTGCTAAGCTTACTTGTTAGTTCTTATAGTTTTTTTTTGTAGGTTCCATAGGGTTTTCTGTGTATAAAATCATGTTGGTTGCAAATAAATAAGTTAACTTCTTCCTTTTCAATCTGGGCATCTTTTATTTATTTATTTTTTTCAGTATGTGGGCCTCTCACTGTTGTGGCCTCTCCCGCTGCGGAGCACAGGTTCTGGTCGCGCAGGCTCAGCGGCCATGGCTCACGGGCCCAGCCGCTCCGCGGCACGTGGGATCCTCCCGGACCGGGACACAAACCTGTGTCCCCTGCATCGGCAGGCAGACTCTCAACCACTGCGCCACCAGGGAAGCCCAATCTGGGCATCTTTGAATTCTTCTCCTTGCCTTATTGCACTGGCTAGAATCTCTAATACAATGGTGAACAACAGTGGTGAGAGCGCACATCCTTGACTTGCTTCTGATTTTAGGGAGAAAGCTTTCAGTCTTTCATCATCATGTATGACATCAGCTATAGTTTTTTGTAGATGCCCTTTGTCAAATGGAGGAAGTTCCCTTCCATTTCCAGTTTGCTAAGAGTTTTGTTGTTTTTAAATCATGAATGGATTTTGGTTTCTGTCAAATGATTTTTCTGTATCTATTGAGATGACTATATGAGTTTTTTTCTGATACAGTAAATTACATTGATTTTTGATTATTAAAAAAACTTGACTACCTGGGGAAAATAGCGTTTTTATTTTTTTATTTATTTTTAATTTAATTTTTATTTTCTATTTGAGTATAGTTGATAAATAGGGTTTTTAAAACAGAGAAATCAAGTTTGATTTGAGTTTAATCTACTTGACTGCCTAGTTATCATAGCACAGTTTATTAACTTATGAAAGATTATTTTTCTAATTATGATTGTTTTCAAAAACTCTCAAAAATTGTTAATTTTCAGAGTGAAATGATCTTGAAATAGTTAAAATTTGTAATGATAATTGGATTACCAAGGTTAAATGCAATGTGTTCTATTCTTTAGTCTTTTCAGAAATGAGAAAATATTTGAAGTGTCTACTTTTCATGAGCTGTTAGGCATTTCCAAACACATTATTTTTCAGTGTAGGGTGAAGTGTTTTGTGTGGTTCCATCCATTTACACAACTCTCTTTCCCCCTCTCTATTTTGTGAGAACATTGGTTGGGAACTATCATAAATCAACTCCCTTTTGGAGTCATTTTCCTCAGAGGAGGTTGCAGGAACACTGCTCCGGGTGACCCTGGTAGTCCACAGAGGGGGGACATGAAAGAATTAAACAATAATACCACCCATCAGCTACTGCTCCCAGAGAGATGCACAGGAAATGTTCCTGATCAAATTTCAGTTGAAACTCAGAGCAGGAAATGACTGTTCCCATTATAGGGGAATTAAAAGATTCCCTCAGGCCTCAAAGGCAGTGAGGTTGATTGTACCACTGAGCAAGTTGCCAAAGTAAGAAGGCAGATAATGAGCTCTCTGGCTGGAGACACAGAGCCCATCTGCCGTTTCATTAACCAGTAAACCAGGTGGAGCAGGCTGGAAGGAATCCAAGCCTTTGGAAGAAATGGCGTGATCAAGACTTCATCCTCAAGAAAGTGAAGCAACTTCTTAAGCAAAGACTAGGAATATTGGCAATACAATGGCAGGATTTCAGAACAGGGAAGCAGGGTGCAAATATTGCCCGTACAATTTCTGACCTATGTTTCCTTCTATTTTCTTTCTGAGCCTCCTTCAGTTTTCTTGTGTTATCGTTAGGTGACATACATAAGGCAACTAGCTGGTTACTGGTACATAGTTGTAAAAGGAGAAAGAAGCCATTCATAACCTGAGTGACTTCTAGGGACGGATTTTGCTCCATGGAAAGATGCTTCATGTTACCTGAGACTTAACTGGCTTGTGTGTGATGAGATTAGGAGCTGGTGTTGACTTGCTCTGCACGTTGCGGAAGCAGAACTTGGAGTTCCCAAGGCAAACTGGGAGGAAAGGAACAGAGAAGTGAATGTGAGTAGAGAAGTCCAGAAGGAAGAAGAAAGGCTGGGTGAAGGGCCAGTGAGAACCCCCAGAGTGAATGCCACGGCACTTCAACAGCAGGAACGCCTGATGTTTTGAGTAAAAATTGTATACACCTTCCTCATATATTGCAGGGATATGCAAAATTGGAACTCTCTTCAGTTCTCTATAACTAAACTAAATTTTGAGTCCCCTTTTTACTTTTTTTTTTTTTTTTTTTCAGTACGCGGGCCTCTCACTGCTGTGGCCTCTCCCGTTGCGGAGCACAGGCTCCGGACGCGCAGGCCCAGCGGCCATGGCCCACGGGCCCAGCCGCTCCGCGGCATGAGGGATCTTCCCGGACCGGGACATGAACCCGTGTCGCCTGCATCGGCAGGCAGACTCTCAACCACTGCGCCACCAGGGAAGCCCTTGAGTCCCCTTTTTAATGAATAGCGACAAGATAATCTTCTGATTCAGTGTTAGCTCAGATACTTAGGGTTGAAACTCCATAGATTATGGCTATCACTTCAATCATTTCCTATTCTTTCTCAACTCTTTCCTCCTTTCTGCCCAGGAGGTAAGCTAAGTTCCAGAATGAAGTGACTTTAACAATCATCCAGGTCAGGGGAAGAGAATGTCTGGTCCTCAATCATCCCATAACCATCCCTGGCAGCCTCTGAGCTGCACCTTCTCCCACCAGCCTCCAGATGCACCTCCTGCTGCTTGTGCTGAAGCGACCACTGTCCTCCCAATAACCCTCCTGATGATCTGTTCAATGCAGGACACTCCGGGTCCTGCTCACTGGGGCGTAGATCCCAGATTCCTTCACGTCCCCTGGCCTGAGTGTCACTCCCACCCCCCTTTCAGGGGCCACAGTAAATTTGTGTTGCTGTCCCCATATCACCCTGGCGGCCCCTGAGGCTGCCCTTGGGCCAGCTATCAGGGCTTTTTTTCAGATTTTACTGGTGCCCGTTTCTCTAAGAGACTCGCAGACTTCCCATATTACGCTTTGAGAGGGAAGGTCTAGTCCTTTCCTGGCTTGGGTTCTCTAAACCCCTCTTGGATTTCCAGTTGTCTTCTCCACCTGGACTCAGCCTAGGCAGGGAGTGAGGCCAGGGTCCAGGAGCACCAAATACTCACAAACTCACCCTCTGGCTCTTCTGTCCCCTTTGAAGTTCTTTCCCTCGACAAGAAAAGTCTTTCATCCTCTTCTTGTGTGGCTGAATATGGGCCTTCATCTTTCTCCTCCCCATATATTGTTTGAGGGTAAACTTTATGTCTTCCTCCCTCAGGCTTTGGATCTTAACAATTAAAGCTAAGTTTTTGGAATTTGAGAAAACATTTTCTTTCCAGGTATTGTGGCTCTCAGCTCAACTCTCTGCTACTCAAGGGCTTTTGGGGTCTAGCTTTTATCTGACCTCCTCTTAAGAGCACATGAAAGATATTATAGCTGCCTGAGTAGTCGGAAGAAAGATAATGGTAAAAGGAAATTTAAGGAAAGGGAACTTCAATTCGTATTTCAAATAATATTCACTACACTAATAGGTGTTTTCAAATTGGTAGTACTGCGCTGGGTGATGTGACATAAGCAATCCTAAAAATTAAAAAAAAATATATCTTCAGTATTATCTACATATTCTCAAATATTTGGTTTGAGTTGTTTTATGTAGAAATACAGGAAAAACTGAGTTCTAAGTCTAAGATGACAAACCATGGAAGAGAGACAACAGGACCCTAGAACCTGTGTTGACTTTCCTCCTCATGTAAAACTCTGCAGAAACGTGGACTTTCATGGGGCCTGGACTGTGGGTTTAAGCTAATTTCATCTCAGAGAGTGAGTATGTCCCAGCTGACATCTGGGTGAAAGAGGAAACAGTCAGTAAAGGTTAGCTAATTACAGTTGTGGTGGAATTAGAAATCGTGGTGGTAGGAATGTTCTTGAAGAAGCAGATACCCCTGTGCCAGTTGGGTGGGGAAAGAACAACACGGTGCAAGGTCAGAGCAGTGGGTATCCACTTACCTTGTTTAGAGTCCTAGGTGAGAGAAACCGAGACTGATACCCTAACCCACCTTGTATCTCCTACAAATCATTACCTACCACATAAAATAGTGCTCCAGAGGACCTTAGCATGGTCATCGATCAATGCTGGTTTGCTGACCTTGCAAGCAGGTGCTGTCTCTCTCTGAGCATCTGTTTAAGTTGCTATGATCAAGTACTTTTGGGTTGTCTGTAAGCTGCTAAGTCTATTAATCATGGTTCTTCAGAGAAACAGAATCAATAGGAGATGTATACAGAAAATATGTAGGAGACATCATAGGCTATATATATCTATAATTATATATTTATTCTATCATCCTAATATCCTATATATATATTCTATTATCCTCTTATCCTGTTAGGACATTCTATTATCCTATATGTATTCTATGTATCTTTCATATCTATATCTATCTTCTCTCTATTTTTAGATCTAGATATGGATTGGCTTATTTTGAGGAATTGGCTCATGTGATCATGGGGGCTAGAAGTCCAAAATCTGCAGGGCAGGCCAGCAGGCTGTAAATTCCAGCAGGAGTCGTTGCAGTCTTGAGTTCAAAGACAGCCTGGAAGCAGAATTCCTTCCTCTTTAGGGACCTCAGTCTTTCCTCTGAAGGCTTTCAATTAATTGGATGGATCCACCCACATTACGGAGATTAATCTGCTTTACTCAAAGTCTACTGTTCACCACAGCTAAAAAAAGAAATTGCCTTCACAGCAACAAGTAGGCTTGTGTTTGACCTCACAACTGGGCAACTTAGCCTGGTCAAGCTGACACATAAAGTTAACCACCAAAATAAGGGGGTTTGCTTTTGTTTTCTTTAGAGGCAAGGACAGTGGAAATCATGACTGACACATTGTTTCATCAGACAGGTTTGAGCACCAGTGGAAAGATGGGTGAGCCACTAACTAAAGGAGTTCATGAGAAATTCTGTGGACTCTGGACTCAAAGAGAGCTGCTTTGCAATTCAGAAAAATGTGACCCAGAGCTGGGGAGAGAGGCATCCTGCCCACCTCTGTGAGAAACCCAGCATGGTTCCTGCCCTTCAAAATGGTCAGCCTGGAAGTGCCAGGAAACAACTCCTTTGGCATGATGTTAACCTTCTCATTGACGGTAGCAGTGGTGATGAGGACGTATCCCCCAGGTGGGGTTTTCATAAGACAGAAGCCGGAGTGGAGCTTGAGGAGAAAAGGTGTTCCTGGGTGTATCCAGTAAGCCTCTAGGAATGTCTAGACATGCCTGGGGGTAACATTTCTGGAGACAGGAATCTCTGTCTGGGCAAATGGAGACAGTGAGCCCATGGAAATCACATCCACAGGCTAGAAAGACCCAGAGACTTCCAGCTTGTATTCTTTTTACTTTACAGACTGAGAATTCAATTAGTCTTGATACACTTTTTGTGGATTCCATAGGAATTCTTACAGGTATTGTTATCTATATCTATCTACAAACTGTTTGAACTCTACCTGATCATTAAAGTCAAGAGTCCAGGGCTCAAGATGAGCAAAACCATCTCTGTTCAAGGTCTACCGTATAGACATAAAGATGAGTGTGTTAATGTTGCATAAAATCTGGTCTTTGGTCAAACTTATGGTGCTCTCTGAGGGTCAGCTGACTTAGTTGACTTAAAGCAGTAAGCTATCTAGCTGTTGAACAAGAGCACAAGATATGGGGTAAGAGAACCATGAATTCAAATTCTGATATCACCTTGACACGTCTGTGACCCAGATTAGTTATTTAATGATTAAGTCTTCATTCCTTCCTCTCCTTATGGATCTGTTATAAGCTTTAGCGCATAGTAAGGACTCAACAAATTGTAGTTGTTAATGTTACTGCTGTCAGTTTCATCTACCATCTTTCCATATTTTCCCCTTAAACTTCAGCTGACATCTGTGAAAGTAAGCGGTAAGTATCTACTGTGGTTCTTAACCCAGGTGGGCGTTTGGAACGAAGGGGCATTTGTAAATATTGCTGGGGAGGTTCACTGTGTTTGGATGTCACAATGACTGGGCGTTCCACGGGCATTTGGTGCCTGGGAATCAAGGACAACAAACTCTATGGGTCAGTCTTGCATCATGAATTAATTGTCCCACTGCAAATACCCCTATAGTGCCCATTAGTGAGAAATGCTGTGTTTTCCTTTCTGCCTATTTTGAGTTAAAAAAGAGAAATGAAGTGGAAGAGGAGCTGGGCCCAAGAAGAGGGGTTTTCAAGGGCGTAAGGTGAGAGGCACTGCTCCAATTGCTTTGAATTCACCACTCCCTGATTCCTCACAACAACCCAGTCATTAATTCCCATTTTACAGATGAGCAAACTGAGGCACAGAGAGGTTAAGCATAGGAAGTGCTTATTCCCCTGGTAAGTGGAGAGCCTGAATTCAAGCCCAGGCGGGCTGGCCCTAGAGGCCCATGCTCTTAAGCACCCCATTATCATGCCTCTCTATAAGGTAAAAGAAAGCAAAACCAAATTAAGCAAAAATAATCAAACAATGCAAAACACCAGTGGTGCGTATAATTGGTTTTAGAGTTTCCTATGCTAACTGAAAATTCTTTCTCTTTTAAGCTCAAAAAGATTAAAATGAAGTGATTTTCTTGGGTAGTGCCTCCCATTATGTTGTAGGAGAAACAATTTGAGGAAAGTATTAATAATCTCAGTGGCACCAAATGCACTTCTCTACAATTGGAAGTGCGCCTTCTTGGTGCAGAGAGAACACGTGTGTGCGTGTGTGTGTGTGTGTGTGTGTGTGTACGTATATTTTTCTATCTTCTATTTATAGAGATAAATTTATATTGAGGTATTATTCACTCTCCATAGTATTCGAATGAAAAGTTTGATATTAAATTTTTTTCAGAAAATAGAATTATACTCTGTTACTTAAAGGATGAGGTGAAGGAGTGAAGAGAATACCTTGACTTACAAATAACCTATATGACTTCAAACAACCTGCACTTTTGTATATTCCATAATAATGACCCCAAGTTGCAGATTGTCAACTTTTCCTTATTGAGTGATGAACACACACTTAGAGGTGTCTCATGCTGACCCTGCTGGCCAGTTGGCATAGTATTTTAAACTATGTTGTTTTCTTGGTTTGTCCAGGAGAGTTTGTACAATTATTTGAATATTTAATACATTTTTCCATTATTTTAAATAATTAGTAATAGAAAAATAATACTAGTGTTATGACAATTGCAGCAGATGTAAGTAACTAGTCATGGTCAGTTGTTTAGCTGAGTTAGAAACATGGACTTTTGAAGTTAAGTCTATCAAGTAGGTATTAAATAGTGAGTGAAAATGTAAAGAAACAAAATGTACAAAATGCTAGAAATAGGTTGTTGAAGCTCAGGACTGACAGTTGAAGGGCACTAATGGTAGAAATGGAAAATCTTTAAAATTAAAGATTGGAAATTAGATTGGAGACACTCCAGAGATCCAAAGGCCTAGGGGAGTTCCCAGAGCTTCTGCCAGCTGTTTCCTCCTTCAAAGCACAAAGAAGTCAGGTGTTCAGTTTTCACCCAATAAATACTTCAGTCGAGTCAACGAACATCATTGCATTCTCTTGCTCAATCCTATGCGTTTTTTTTTTTCCTAGTAAGCTTCTCTTCCTAAGAATAAAAGAAATTGCTTTTGTTCCATGCTGATGCCACTTCAAGTAACTCGAGCACACTAGAATTGAGATAAGAAATTACTTTAAAAAAATTTTTTGTCTCTATGTACTTGTCCTGCTTTTTGGTGTTTAGCATATGCGTTATGTATCCTGAAAAGAGACGAATGATATCCATTTATACCACTATTAGGGAATTTTGTGATTTTTAAAACTTTCTAGTCAGGGAAGCTCTATTGTTTAGTCAATTGTGAGTCTGTATCCTGCTTTGGTTTTCAGGAATCCTGGGCATACAAAGGTGGTCATTAATATAAGGTCGTGGGAAATCATTGCTGAATCAGTCCCTACCTCTCTCAACTCTCCTTTGTTCTTTAATTCAGACTTTTAGAGTTTAAACAGTCCTTTCAAAAGTTGGACCAGGATACCATCAGTTAAAATAGAATAAGATCAATCTTTCTCAATTTTCAGGAAAAGGAATTATCTCTTTAAATTTTTTCTCCTATAAATGTTCTTAAAATCTTTTGTGTTTGCTATTCCCAAGACCAAAATGAATGAACAAATTGCTAACAAGTATGACCATAAAATTTGGGAGCATCCTACAAAGCAGATCTTTTATTGACACATTACCGTGGTTGAGATATTCTATATATGACTGCAAAAATAGTCACACATACAGTTATATATATGTAATCCTCTATCTATCCTGGTGGAATACTGTTTCATAGTCTGCAAAGACCACAGAACCTAAAGAGCTTTATGACTTCCAGGTGCTCTGTAACCTAATAATGTAAAGAGGAAAGAGTTGAGATATTGCTCTTCAAGAGAAGTCACTTCCGTTGGCACCCCGTCACTTAAAGCTGCTCTGGGGCTTGTGGAAGTGGCCCCTCCTACTTCTAAGGTGGAGGGAGGAGGTCTATTCCTAAAATGCAATGTTCCTTATTCGTTTGATGTAAAGTCATACATGGGAATTCAGTACAGTGTAAGTAACAGGACGACTAGTACCATTGTTTGCAGACCCTTCTGAGGAATGGCCCAGAAATTGTCATCATTTGTGAAATCTGAGAAGTAAACAACCTTCTTACAATGTGACTTTTGGACTATAATTCATTCCTAAGTTGGCGATTATTCATGCAGACTCCCTGAAAAATGACCAAATGATCAGGAACAAAACACTGAAAATAAATGTGATCTGTTCTACCTGCAGATGATGGGGTTCCTATCTTGTGCTGTGTTCAAACTCTTTAGGCTTGTCTTTGCCGTGGCAAGACAGTAAATCACATCTGCCAAATCCAAATGCAAACATAGGTGGTTCTCAGCAAGTTAGAGCCAGATCAAATCCATGTTTAGTTCACCATCTTGCACAAATCTTGTTCACTGATTTTGTTTACAAAAATATTCTCTCTGCCAAAGAAGAGATGGAAAAATTGCCTTGCAGAGCCAGCATTCAAAATTACTCATTATCTCCACAAGAAACCCTAATGTAACCCAAGAACAACTTTTACATCTGTTTATTAAGAGTCTCAAATTGTCCTGGCTATGAGATCTATGTTCATATGTACTTTGCCAATACTTTGCATCTGCATCTAAATTTTAAAAAGAAGGGGATTAAGATAAGGTTTTATTAATTACATATGACCCAAACACCAAAGATACGTCTCAGATTTTTTACTAAAAGTTAAAGTCAGTTAAGTAATTTTTTATCGAACATCGGCTTTGAAGCACAGAACATTCCTCCAAGCTTGATTGTACTTCCTAGAAAAATCTTTGGGGCTTTTTTGTTTTTTTTTGGTTGTAAAAACAGCATTGCCAAAATCCTTACAAGTCAGGAGGGAGCGCCCTCCTCTTTTCTTTTTCCAGCTATTGTTACACACTTGGGATATTGTTTTTATTGTTTCCTTATGGAAAATAATCCGGATTTTATCCTTGAAAAATGATTACTTTTCATAAAGATTATTTTTGACCTGAAATTTTAGGAAGTATACACTTAAAATTCTCTCAACTCTTCAGTAGTCTTTTTTAAAAAAACAAAATAAATTTTTTCTCCACAAAAATATTTGCTTTGACTCTTGACACTATGATGTGATTATTGATTATTACTTGTTTCTATTTGAAATTACCTTTTTAAAGTACGCATTCTTTGTAATTATTAAAATGTGCAACGTAAATATTTGTAAAATATAAAAAAACAAAATTATAATCACCCACAAATCTACACCCAGATGTAATTGTTATGCCTGTGTTTTTTTCTTCTATTTTTTCTCTCTTTACTTTCACATATACACATACACATTTTGAAACACAACTCAGATCACACTGTATATACAGTTTAGTATCTGGCTTTTTGGCTTAAAATTTTGTTATGAGCATCTAAGTATCCTTTGGGAAAAAAACTTTCAAGCTCATACAGTATTTCACATACAGCCATGCCACATTTTATTTTAAAATTCTATTTATTTATTTATCTTAAAAGTTAATTAATTAATTTATTTATTTTTGGCTGCGTTGGGTCTTCATTGCTGCGCGCAGGCTTTCTGTAGTTGCAGCGAGCGGGGACTACTCTTTGTTGCGGTGCGCGGGCTTCTCATTGCGGTGGCTTCTCTTGTCGCGGAGCACGGGCTCTAGGGGCACGGGCTTCAGTAGTTGTGGCACAGGGGCTCAGTAATGTGGTGTGCTGGCTTAGTTGCTTCGTGGCATGTGGTATCTTCCCGGGCCAGGGCTCGAACCCATGCCTCCTCCACTGGCAGGTGGATTCTTAACCACTGCACCACCAGGGAAGTCCAAAATTCTATTTATTTTTGATATCTATGGCTTCTAATGTTTCACCAACCAAAACGTGACAGGGAGTCTTGGGTGGACTGGAGCTAGAGCTCAGATGCTTCCAGATTGTTGGATTAGGCAGAATTCTGTCCCCTAGGGGTCCGCTGGAATACTGTTATTTTCACGGGAGCTGAAGAACATCCTGAATTTACAAAAACTTGAATGCTGCACAGATATTTGGGAAAATCTGAAGAATTAGGGAGCCTGTGATGATATCAACCTGCCCCACAAAACCTAACTCCATCCAAAGAGAGAGAATTCATCATGACTGAAAACGGGATCAAAATAAAAGGTAGGGCTTCCCTGGTGGCGCGGTGCTTGAGAGTCCGCCTGCCGATGCAGGAGACGCGGGTTCGTGCCCCGTTTCGGGAGGATCCCACATGCCGCGGAGCGGCTGGGCCCGTGAGCCATGGCCGCTGAGCCTGCGCGTCCGGAGCCTGTGCTCCGCAAATGGGAGAGGCCACAACAGTGAGAGGCCCGCATAACGCAAGAAAAAAAAAAAAAATAAATAAAAAAATAAAAAATAAAAAATAAAAGGTACGTCCTAGCATCAGGGCTTGATGTCGGAAAGGGAGTGTGGTGGTTCTGCGTCCAAGGTTCTGACTGATCTCAGAAACATTCCATTTCTGCACCTGGTGGAAAACGGCAATGTCCACATATTGACAGATTGTGAACTCTGACACTTGGCAACCCAGGAGCTCTGCTTTGGACAAACCCTAAATGAGCTTCATAAGAAGGTCTTACCTTTCATTTCACAAGAATATCTGCCGTGGGCAGATGTCCCGCGCTGGAGTGCGATGGCGGCTTCACAATCTCACAAACTTTGAGAGAAGAGCCTGTTTTCAGCAGTGTAGGTGTCGATGACCACAGAGTAGCAGTGTTGACAATGGCAGTGACGGACTACAAGAGGACGAAGTCTCAGTTGAGTATTGGCACTGAATGAAGCTGTCGAAGACCCAGAGTGGAACAATGGTGGGGAAAGGAAAAAACTCTTATACTCTGGAATACTGAACGTCTTTGATGTGAGCAATCCTCCAAACTGAGTGCAAGTTTGATTTTTGAATCAGAAGATAGGGGCAGCATTACAGCTTCCCTGGCATCGAGAACAGCAGATTTCCAGCAGCAAGAACAACAGCATCTTTTGCCTCTCACTGTGTCTGCTGCAGCAGGATCCTGCCCTGGCTAGCAATGCAGCAGGGAGCCACCAGGACCGGCTGTGCATACACATTGGTTCCTCTGCAAGTATTAGGAAGAAGAGGACTTTATACAATGAAGATGGAGGCTTAGGGCTGTTGAGATTTTAGGTATTAATATTCATGTGATTGCCTTTATATTCCTAAGTTTCTAAAGCCTGAAATATTTACATTTCATAAATTATGTTGTTCTAAATATCTTATCAAGTTGGGATCAGTGCAAACCACTCTGTGTATTTGTATTCATCAGCTTGAGTTGCCATAACAAAATACTACAGACTGAGTGGCTTGAACAACAGAAATTTATTTTTCATAGTTCTGGAGGCTGGGAAGTCCAAGATCAAGATCCCCCAAGTTTTTGGTGAGAGCTCTCTTTCCTGGCTAGCAGATGACTGCCTTCTTGCTGTATCTTCATATGATAGAGAGGGAGAGAGAGAGAGAGAGGGAGAGAGAGAGAGACACAGAGAGAGAGAGAGATCTCTTCCGCTTCTTATAATGGCACCTGTTCTATTGGACTAGAGCCCTACCCTTATGACCTCATTTAATGTTTATCACCTCCTCATATTTGGATCTGCTGGGGTCAAAAAGCCACTGTCATAGATCTGTTTCCACCACAACGCAAATCAGCAGAGACCCTTTTCTTACCCAAGGCCCCACTCAGAGCTGGTGGGCCTGATGGCCGACTCTGTAATAGGCTAGAGGGCTGCAAAGCAAAGCAACTTGCCTTTCATGCTGGAGAAGCTATTTCACCACTGCAGATCCTAGAAACTTCACTGAGATGGCAGGACCCTGAATTTCCCCAGAATGTATCTCCCATCCTCTGACACATGTGTGTTTTTCTTGGGCATCTTGGACCCCTGCAACTTTCTGTTCATTCCATCCGACCAGCATGACATTGTCAGTGTAGTGACCCAGCGTGGTTCTTGGAACAGGGGACTGATTAAGGTCCCCTGTGGATAAGTTGTGACAGAGATGCATAAAATTACACTTCCAGATGAAAATAAACTGCTTATGACGATCTCTGCTTATTGGAATGAACAGACAAGAGTTACTTTGGAAGAACTGCATTTGGAGGGAATGTTGAAGTGAATCTTGAAATGAACCTAGGGGATTTGATACACAGGAATAGTATGAACAAAGACATAAAGGTAAGTAAATGCAGGATATAGAAAGTGATTGGTTCACTAAGTGATACATTCAAAAAAATATTTATTGAGCATCTACTAAGTGCCAGTGACTTAACTTTGCTGAGTTTGTAAAAGAGAAAGAGAAAGGTAGGATGTGACTGGGCCTTAAATGACAGAATAAGGAGATGGTACTTAATTAAAAGGCAATTGTAAACCACCTGAAAGTTTTTAAGATGGAGAGTGATGATTAGAGCTGCTTTTCATGAAGATTGATCTGGAAGCAGAAGCTAATATTCCAGCCAGGAAGAAGCAATGAGGATCTTAGAGCAATGGCAGTGAGAAAGGAAGGGGAAGGATCAGCTGAGGAAAAGTTGTGGATGAGGAATTCGCATCTGTCTGGGTATGGGGGCCAGTGAGGGACATAAGCCAGAAACAACTCGAAGGTTCTGAACTTGAGTGATTGAGATTAACAAAAGAAATAATGACGTCAAGAGGAGGTTTAGTATCAGGTAGAAGATAGTGATGATAATAATAATAGTAGTTGATATTATTAGATGGAAGCACCTTGAGGGCAGGACTGTGATTGCTTTGATTCACACTTTATCCTCGGTGCTTGGCTCACAGGGAACACTCAATAAATATTAGTCACAAAATATATGCTCGATCTCACCTAAGAAGGAGGTGTAATTATGCCCCATTTTTTTGCTATCAATTTTATTTTTTATTTTGGACTACCTCAGGCATATACAAATAAACAGGAAATAATGTAATAAACATCCATATATATATATAGATATCTCTATATATATAGATATCTACTCCTCAGCTTGAGAAAAAGAAAGTAATACAGATATTATCATTATCTCCATTTTACAGGTAAGAAACCTGAGGCTGAGAGGAGTCAAAAACTTGTTCAAGGTCACACAGCTAGCCCATGCTGCAGCTGTGACTTGAATATAGGGCTGTCTGTCATACCTAGTTTGTGACATTGATGGGACATCCATGTGGAGGTACTCAACAGGTGGATGGAAATATGTGAGGTATGGAGAGAATTTAGGATTAGAAATATTGACATGGAAATTGTCTGCATCAAAATGATGGTTGAAGGGACAGCAGTGGGAAGGGAATAAACAGTAAGTGCTCTGAGGATACAGACTTGTGTCTGAGTGATGTGCCTTCTTGGAGGGAGAACAAAATATGCGAGTCTATTTTAGAAACCTTGCCTGTTCATAGAGTAAGAG
The DNA here is from genome assembly GCF_000442215.2 of Lipotes vexillifer. Classification (NCBI taxonomy): domain Eukaryota; kingdom Metazoa; phylum Chordata; class Mammalia; order Artiodactyla; family Lipotidae; genus Lipotes; species Lipotes vexillifer. Next base: position 507,891 of record NW_006787203.1, read on the forward strand.
CTCCTTTTATGCTGGTCCAGAGTGTCCCCTTTGGTTTCTAGAAAAAGGGAAGAGCCTCTTGCAATCCACAGAGTGCTTATTCTCTATGTCTGGCATAGGGCGAGGCCAAGGAAGACATTGGTATTTGGCATCATTGGCTTTATAAAAATCCTGGAGGTGAGGATGTTATTTTTTCTAGGCAGAACCCCAAATGCAGCTCTAACCCTATCCTATTGGGTATCTAGCCTGCTTCTAGCTGAGGCTTGGCTTGTATAGAGATGGGTGCCCTCCTCCACTCATATCCTCATGGACCGCTGAGGCTTAGTAGTGCTGAATAGGATTTTACTGAGTTTGTAATCATTAGCAATACTACCCTCCTGAGGAAAGAGTTCTTGGCTTCACTCCAAATCAGAAGTTTTAGTTGCCTCAGGAGAAATGTAAGAATTCTGGAAAAAGTCTTGCAAGTGTTTGATAAGCATCCACATCTCCTCACACCACTGAAGATCACAGCATTTGGGGAAGTTCCCAGTGAATATTAAGTTTGGATTAAAAAATTCCTATAGTAATATTATTTGCAACTAGATTATCTGTGTGATAAAAATTTCTTAAGGAGAGGTTCTGCAGAAGTTTGGTAACACACAATAAAGTTGAGGTCTTGGCAGATGACATGTGTCATCAGATCTCTTTAATGACATTATCAACCCCCCTTGAGAAAAGATCAGAGACACAGAAGGTATATTATTTTGACTCTCAGAGTCCCTTCTTTAGAATGTCAGCATAGGTGAGGGTAGGTACAAAACTTAACCTCTAAATCTCAGTGGCTTCATGCAACGACCACCACCACTACAAAAAGCTGTTCTTTTCACTCAAAAGAATCTGCGGTGACACTTCAGAGTAGCTCCCTTCCAAGTAATGATTTGGAGAAACAGCCTATTTTTCTCTTCATGTCAATCTAATGCTGAATAGTTTGTGGCCACAGTCACATTATATACTCAGAGTGAATTTATCATCATTATTTTCTCTATAATTTCAGGATAAGATCTCCAAATAACAAGACAAGGGAAGAGAAAGCTGGAGGGCCACAGAGGTTTTCCAGAACTTTGGCTTCAAAATGACACAGGTCACTTTCCGCAGCCCTGGTCCATGGTCCCACCCAACAGTAATAGAGTGGGGAAGCATAGTCTCCTGTGTGCCCGTGAAGGAAAGGAGAATCAAATATCTACCATTTTCACAGAGGTAGAAAAGCACTGAAACATGAGCACTAAAGATAAAATGAGGGCAACTATATTGTGTACTGTCAAGGGAAGAAGTGGTTTGATGAATATGCAGGTAACTAGGTCTTAACCTTATTGTCTGATATTTTGCTTGATGGTGAAAATAGTTTTGTTGAATTTTCCACCCAGGATTCACAAATGCTAGCTTAAAAGAAAACAGCCATTTCCCAACCCACTGGGCAAAGTGACTCTGTAGTGTAAAAAGTAAATTGATGTAGGTATAAATCTGGATGTGGATCCCTCTGCAAATTATATAGTGTTAGAATACATTTTTTTCTACCCTTCTTACTTCTTGGTTCTGGTGCCAGATGGAGAGACTTCTGCTCTGTGAACACTCAGAGGTGCAACATTTATCCAGATGACCCTTGGTTCATAACAAGTGCAACAGTAGCAAACTTTAGGCATTAAGTGTATGATCCCGAGTTCACCTATTATTTTCCATATAATTAACATGGAAAATGTAGGAAGTAGGTCAATCTCCTTGAGGCTACTTTTGGCATTTCCACATGCTCTGTTGCCATCTTACTGGTCTACTTTTCACTTCCTTGGTGTTATCCATATCACTGTTATGGAACTTGGTATCCTCCTCCTCTGGGTCTCCCTTCCATTTCCCAGCATCTGCCATGGTACCTTGTGCATGACCATCAGTAAATTAATATCAGTGCTTCTTAACTAAATGAATGGCTGGTTTCACTTTCTGCCCTACTTAGGATCAACATGTATTCTAGCTTCTCTCACTCCACTGCCCACCAGCTCTTGCTGCTTTGTTCAATCTCTTCTGCCCCACTGGGTGGTGGTTCAGGGAAGCAGTGAAACATGGGGGCATGAGGCAGTGCAGAGAAAGTGGGAAAGTGCAGAGTGGCTGTCTGGGGTCAACACAGCTTGTGATCTAATAAGCTGGATAGCGATCGGGGCTGGGGGTCAAGTCAAGGAGGATTCCTCAGAGAACTGTTAGATCAAACCCAAATGTTTACTTATAGAGATTTCTTTCCCTATTGTTATTTTATTTCTAGCTTATTCTATGTTACCTTATCCTAATAAGTGGAATGAGGTCAGAGGCTGAATTGGAACCAGAGTGCTCCTGATGCTCTTCCTGGTGTTTTTTAGTAACAAGAAATTATACTCTGGGTCAGTTTTGCCATATGCAAACATCAGTTTACTGAACTTGTCCTAATTGCCTCCCAGAGTGGAAGGAGGATGAAATGATAAAAGATATGTGAAGGGGACCTGGAAATTTAAAAAATGCAATACTGTATTGATTAAATAAACATTTATTTGGAAGGTTGCAATGTGCCTCCCATGGACTGGACAAAAAGAGATAAAAAAACCCCCCAATGTCTACAGCCAAAGAATTTACAATCCAGGCAAAAGAGAGATGAGTAAGAGCTAGGAAAAAATTGGATAGATATTATTCTAAGAACTATGAACAGTTTTATGAAATAATTAGTTATGGTAAACCTTTACACACAGGTTTGCAAGAAAAAAAGGCGGGGGTGGGTGGCGCGCATTTCTTCCCTTTGGCTTTTCCAAATGGCTTAGTACTAACAGTGGCAACAACTACTCAACATCATAAATGGAAGAATGATGCTTTATAATGGATGCTTTGTTATCTATATCTTCCAGTTCAGTTAGTTAGAGCTAAGTGAAGATGTCAAATGAGCATCCAGTACGGTGCCAAAGGAAAGTGTCTCTTCCAACGGTAAAATCACAGGTTGATGTGAGATGCCTGTCTTAACAGCACTTTCTCAGGCGCTAACACTGTTGCTGTTTCCACCTTCATCCCAAATGCTCTGCCGCCTGTGGTGAAATATACAGACAGGGCCCAAGAAGCCACACTGGATCTGGAGTGTTTGTGGCAGCCTTTTTCCTGCCACACCCTTAAGTCCCACCTATCCTGGGACGCTCTGGAAGGAAGCCCATGGGCGGTGTGGAGCAGCGCTTGGTCCCATCTCTCCTTCAAGAGGCCACACCCACCGCAAGGCCCCCATTGTGTCTCGGGGAACAGTAACCCGACAGTCTTACGCTGGCTGCCCTTCTTCAGAGAGAGCGGCTCTGGCTCCCGCGACCCCAGCCAGGCAGCCAGGCAAGGGGCGGGGCGGGGCGGCGACAGGCGGTGCAGGTGGCAGTGGCGCAGAGACGCGCGCTCTAGGGCCGCGCGCTCTAGGGCCGCGCGCTCTAGGGCCGCGCGCTCTAGGGCCGCGCGCTCTAGGGCCGCGCGCTCTAGGGCCGCGCGGGAGCCCCGGGCCCGCACGCCTGCCTCGCGCGGACGCCGCCGCACCTGAGGGCGGAGCTAAGCCCGAGATCCGCCCGCTCCCGGGCGCGAAGCCCCCTCCCCGCGTACCTCCCGCAGCGCTGCAGACGCGCGCAGGTACGTGAGGCCTCACCCGCCCGGGACCAGCAGACGCGGGCTCGCCATGGAGCACATCCGCACGCCCAAGGTTGGTGCTACGGGCGCGGGCGGAGGAGGGAGAGCGGGAGCAAGAGGAAGGATGCTGAGCCGGCTGGAGGCCCGGCTTCCCTGTCCGGCGCAGACCGAACTGGCACCGCGAGCGAGCGAGGGAGGAGGCGGCGCCGGAGCCTCTCCCGCTTCGCCGGGAGGCTGGGCTTCCTCTTGCTGCCTCACAGGCCTAGCCTTGGCTGCTGCTGGATCTAACCTCTTGTCCTTGGGGATGCTTAGTGGACAGAGGGCTGGACGGGAGGGAAGCCTAACTACCAGTAGAGTAATGGGGCTGCTGATAGGCTGATAAACGCTCCCTTCTGGTCTAGCACTAGGTTGCTGCTTAAAAAAATTTTTTTTTTCTGTTGGCTGCTCTGAGCAGTTGAAAGAGAAACAAGCCTTCCTAATAACAGGTGCAAGGAAACGAGTTACGTGCAGGTGCGTTGAATGCACTCGGGAAGCTTGTTGAATCTAAGGGTTCAGACTCGCCCAACTCGCCCTCCTGCTTCTTGCTCCTCAGGCTATCAGCTGCAGTGGACCTTGCACCGAGCAGATGATCAATGTTCGCTGTAGGCTGCATATTATCAATCCTTCCATCTTCTTGGCTTTTCCAGTGGGTTGAAGCTTACAGATTCGTCCACTGGTCTGTTTTAAACACCACATCTTGTCAACTCAACAAAAGCGACTGGTCCCAGATCATTTCAGTTAAATAACACTGGAAACGTTGACCCCTGTACCAAACCTTACTATTCATGGTTGTACTAGTAATAAAATTTAGAGCGAAAAAGGTGATTGACATTCCTGATAAAAACCCTAAACTAGTGACAAAACCTATTTCAGGAACCTATTGGCTGTCTCTTGTTACTACCACTATAGCGCCTTGTGTTTCTGGGATGATCTCCTGTTCAAAATCTAGGTCCTGACAGTGAAGTCAAAGCTGGGCCTGAGTGGGCGGAACTTAGGAGGCCCCAGGGATTGTATTCATCTCATGGGGCCATTGCTGTGCAGTAAGTCCAGTAAGAAAAATTCATTCCTAAATTCCGGAATGGTTTCTCTTTATAAAGGCAGCTTTACAATTGTCTTATGTCAGTGGAAGAATAAAATCTTTCAGTTTGCCACATAATGTGAGTTCCAACAGTAAAGTTAAGTTGTATTGATTTTGCACTATGGAATTAAATTGTTGCTTCACAGTCGGGAAATTGTAAACTTAGAGGAGGGTGCCATAAACCACAAGATAGGTGGCTCAGAGCTTTCAGGGTTTAAGTGGTGCTAAATAATTTATTCTGGAATGATGAATTTAACTCATGAACTCCTTCTGCCCTTACCAGGGGCATCCTTTCTTTGTCATGATGAAGGGGGCTCTTGATAAAAATGATGTCTGATGTGAATGTCAGTAGTGATAGGGTGACATGACACTGAGTGCTTTTCTTCCTATGGAATATGAATTTGGGGAGTAAAGGCCTTTTCTCATCCTTAATTCAAACTCATTCTCTACAAAGCCATGTGTGCAAACCTGAACATCAAGCAATATTCTCACTTGTTCTTAAAACCCGTTTTCATAAACACCCTGTACCGTAAATCTTCTGTCAGGAAACAGAAAAATGGGGGGAAATGGATAATTGTCTGAAATTTCATTGAGTTGAGAGTCATGAACATTTAGGATAATGCAGGTGGAAAAAATTAAAAGCTACAGAGGTTGGGGGGGGATCCAATCCATTTATTCATTCATTTCATTCCACAAGCATTGGAGAACATTTCCTGTGAGAAGCTCCTGTGTGAGCTCTGTGAAGCTCCAGACCAGGGAGCTCCCTGGTCTGGAACGGAGGCAGTTGTAAATCTGGAGAGAGGTGTGTACAAGGGACAGTGGACAGAGAGGGCAATGGATGGAGGATCAGCTCTACCATAAAGGGTGAGGGAAGGCTTCTTAGAAGAGCTGAGCCTTTTTTTTTTTTTTTTTTTTTTTGTGGCACGTGGGCCTCTCACTGTTGCGGCTTCTCCTGTTGCGGAGCACAGGCTCCGGACGCGCAGGCTCAGTGGCCATGGCTCACGGGCCCAGCCGCTCCGCGGCATGTGGGATCTTCCCAGACCGGGGCACGAACCCGCGTCCCCTGCATCGGCAGGCGGACTCCCAACCACTGCGCCACCAGGGAATCCCGAAGAGCTGAGTCTTAACATGCAGGAGCATTGGAGATGCTGTCAGGCAGTTGTGTAAATATGGTATATTGTAATAAATCATTACTCCCTCAAAGATGCTGAAAGCCTTAACAGCGATAAAGATAGAAATGATGACATGACATGATTCCTTGAGGTTAAACAATATCATTTTATTTTACATTTTTAAAACAATTAAAAAAATTTTATTTTTCACTTCCAGTTTTATTGAGATAGAATCGACATACAGCATTGGATAAGTTTAAGGTGTACAGCATAATGATTTGACTTACATACATCATAAAATGATTGACACAATAGATTAATGACCATCCATCATCATTTAGATAGAAAATTAAAGAAATAGAAAAAAATTTTTTCTTGTGATGGGAACTCTTAGAATTTATTATCTTAACTTTCATGTATAACATAAAGCAGTGTAAATTATATGTATCATGTTATACATTCCATCTCTAGTACTGATTTATCTAACTGGAAGTTTGTACCTTTTGACCACCTTCCTTTAGCCTGCCCCCCTGGTAACCACAAATTGGGTCTCTCTTTCTATGAGTTTGTTTGTTTTTTTGAGGTGTAATTGCCCTACATCACTGTGTTAGTTCTTGTTACACAACATAGTGATTCGATATTTTAAACAATTTCATTTTACATTTTTAAGTGCAATACTAATTTTCACAGTATAAATGAAAAGGGACCATACTACTTACAGAGCTTGTGTTGTAAAATGTATAATTTTTGATGGTCATATTCGTCTTTGTTTTGGGCTTCCATTATATTCTGGGGGTGCTGAATAGATATATTGTACGATTTCATGTCTTAGGTGGCTTGTGAGGGGTATACACTCAAGTTTGAAGTGTATTTACCATGTGGCTGGCAGGGGTTTATTTTAAGAGGAAAGGAAATGCATGTATAATGTACAGTTGTTTTCCTATTACAGTGAAGTCATTCATTTACTGTTTGTAAGCTGCGTGATATCCATCACAGCCTCTGTACTCTGCTTCAGTCTCTGGAGTGCAGTGTAAGGAGACAGATACCCATGAATAATCTGGATGCTTTGCACATATTTCTTGCTGGTGTGTGTGTGTGTATGTGTGTGTGTGTGTTTAACAGAAGCCTTTAACAGAGCGGGGTGTTTCTTTCCCGGAATGGTTCCTGTATAAGAAAAAGAAAATGTTCCAAGGAGGAGCTAGTTTGCAGTTGGGTTTAAGTTAGGTAGGACACCAAGCATTACCTGTATTGCATCACAGTGAACTTTTTGTTTCTACTTCTCTGTCTGGTTTTCTCTGCCACTCTGAAAACTTGCTGGTAAGAAAAAACCCTGCAAGAAGCTTAGGGATAATTTGGGTTCACGTGTTACTTAGTTATATATAAAGCCTTCAGGGCTTTTAGAAGTAACTTGAAGTATTTTGTAGGATTTGGGTTAGTATGGGATGGATGCTAATGTGTCTAGGAACCTGGTGAAGTAATCTCTACTTTTTTTTTTTTTTTTTTTTTTTTTTT
>NW_006787203.1:515267-536348 GCF_000442215.2 Lipotes vexillifer
GCTGGCCTCTCACTGCTGTGGCCTCTCCCGCCGCGGAGCACAGGCTCCGGATGCGCAGGCCCAGCGGCCACGGCCCACGGGCCCAGCCACTCCGCGGCACGCGGGATCCTCCCAGACCGGGGCACGAACCCGCGTTCCCCGCATCGGCAGGCGGACTCCCAACTACCGTGCCACCAGGGAAGCCCTAATCTCTACTTTTTATGCTTTGGTCTTCCTGGAAGACATTTTTTTCCCACACATGTAAATTTGAGCTGTAAAATAGAATATGTGATGACCTCCAAAACTCCAAATAGACCTTGAAAATGCCTTTTGTTCCTTTCCACCTCCATCCCTGGTCTGAGCCGTTACTCTCACAGCCTCTTTGCTTTCCTCCAATCCCTCCACAGAGGGAGCCTGGGTGATGCTTTTATGACACAAATTGGTCATGTTACTTCCCTGCTGAAATTCTTGGGCGGCTTCCCTTTGTACCCAGGATATAGAGTGAGAATCCCCAGAGTGGCCTGCCTGGACGGACCCATGTTTACTTCTCAGCCTCATTCTGTGACAGTCGTCTTCTTACTCACCACCCTCTGATCACAGCTAGCCTTCGTGGGTTTCTCACATGTGACACGTTCTTTTCTGCCTCAGGACTTCTGCACCTGCTGTTCCATCCGGAGGAGACTCTGATCCCCCTGCTCTTCACCTGCCTAAATCTCTCATCTTCATAGTTTCAGATTAAATATAATTTCCTCAGGAAGGTATTGCCCAATTCTCCATCTAAATTAGGGCTGCCTGTTATTGATATATTCTGTCATGGAACCCATATTTCACCTTATGGCCCTTGTTACATACATGTTTTATATATATGCAAGTTATTATTTATTTCATGTCAAGCTCCCCTTTTAGCCCAGGAGCCCTGTGAAGGTGAGGGTCACATCTTGTTCACCCCTCTATCTACAGCACCTAACATAGTTTCTGGCACCAAGTAAGCACACAGTAAATAAATTAAGAATTGGATAATAGAAGGAATGAGTAATTCTTAATTTCACCCCTTCAGTTTTTAATATTTTCTTTATTAATCCAGGCCTTTTCTGTATTGTACCCATGCTAGATACCATATTGTCAGTCTTCTAATAGTATTAAGTACTTGTGGATGTCAATATATTTTATAAAATATATAGCATATATATAGATATGTATTTTGTCATTATATATTGTTTTAATGAGGCAGAATTAAAATAACATAAAATTCACCATTTAGCAATTTTAAAGTGTACATTTCAGTGTTTGTGGCCTCTCCCGTTGCGGAGCACAGGCTCAGTGGCCATGGCTCACGGGCCCAGCTGCTCCGCGGCATGTGGGATCTTCCCGGACTGGGGCACGAACCCGTGTGCTCTGCATCAGCAGGCGGACTTTCAACCACTGTGCCACCAGGGAAGCCCCATTTCAGTGTTTTTTGGTATATTTGTATGTTGTGTACCTCTCACCACTATCTAATTGGGAACATTTTCATCCCTCCCAAAGAAACCTAGTACCTATTAGTAGTCAGTCCTCATTCCCTACTCCAGCCCTTGGCAGTCACTAGTCTACTTCCTGTCTCTATTAGATTTGCCTATTCTGGACATTTCATATAGATGAGTAATATAATTTGTGGCCATTTGTGACTTGCTTCATTTAGCATAACCCTTCCTAGGTTCATCCAACTTGTAGTAGGTGTTGGTGCTTCATTCCTTTTTTATTGCAGAATAATATTCCGTTTTGTGGATATACCACATTCTGTTTATCCTTTCATCAGTGGATGGGCATTTGGGTTATTTCCACTTTTTTGTTTATTATGAATAGCACTGCACATGAACACTCATACACTCGTTTTTTGGGAGAACATAACTTTGCAGTTCTCTTGGGTGTATCTCTAGAAGTGGAATTACTGGGTCATATAGTAACTTTAATTTTTGAGGAAACTTATGAGTACATCTTACATATTATACAACTAAATCTTTTTTCTTTATATATACACCTAATAATCTAGAATGATTTATGTAGTATTCAGAACCTAGGCACTTTAGGACTAATTGTTTAAATGGGTGAAGAGATAGGTTTACATCAAAAGGGAGTATAGATTTTTATTGTTATACATTTAAACAATTTCTTAGAAAAACAGCCTAATGAGATGAAGTTATATTTACATCACTCCAAATTCAATTCTAATTTGTGATAATATGCCCTTTTTATATAGTTGAAAATAGCATGCTTTATCTCTCTTATTGAATTTTTTGCCCACCATTATTTTGTATATATATTTTATATTCAGATGTCATCTCCCTATTTATTGTTTTAATGGTTGCATATTATTCATTTGAGTAGGGTTTGCTTAAACTGTATCCACTCATAGGGATGTGGGTTTTGTGCCCTTAGGAAAATACCTGGTACAGTTTTCTTAATTAATTATTGCCCAGAGTGGAATGATGAGTGTAGGAACAGTCTTTATAAGGATTCTCATTACGTGATATCTTTCAGTGTTGGAAAGCTTCTTTATGGTCCAGGGTTTAGAAAAACCCTTTATAGTCTCAGCGAGCAGAACTGAAGGGACTGCGGAGGAGAAGGTCTTGGCTCCGTATAGAGAAGTTCTTTACCACAGTTATACCTGTTACAGAAGAGAAATTAGTTTATCTCTTGAAGGATTACAGGTGTCTTAAGCAGAGTCTGGATGACTCTTGTTAGCAAAGACATGAGCGTGTTTCAGGCATCTGAGGGGAGAATAGACTAGAATCCTGTTTGAATTTCCTCTGAGCTCAGTGCCCAGCTGGCCCGAGCTCCCTCCTTCTGATGCTGAGAACTTGCTGTGTCCCTTGGCAATCCACGATGACCATGGACAACTCTAGTAGCCATTAGGAAGTTTTCCTTACATTGAGTCAAAATCTGGCTCTCTGTAGTTTTTAGTACTTGTGTCTAGCTCTGTCCCCTGAGATGTTCCCCAACACATCAACCCTCCTTCCAGGAAATGGCCCTTCGAGGATTTCCTAGGATGCCACCACCTCCATAATCCTTCCCTCTCACCTAAGTAGTTGGCTTAGCGCTGCTTTTCTGGCAACCAACCAGTGGCTTGGTTTTAAATCCCTTTATATCCTGGTTACTTTACTCAATGAGTTAAAAAAAAGTATATGATTACTTCAGGTTTTGTTGAACTGGGAGAGAGTAAAGTTTGCTAACTATTTTTTAAATTTAAATATCATCGAGCCACAGCTCAGTGGCCTTCTGGTGAGCTGACTGTGGAAGAGAGCCCTGAAGTGGTCTCCACACATTGAGCTGTGAAGTCAAGTCTCCTCTGCCTTTTCCTTGAATGATAGTATCTTACACTTAGCTTTGTTGAATGTTATTATCTCTTTGGATTTAGCTTCTTGCTTAATCCCTAACACTGTTTTTGGATCCTGATACACATCTGCTATTCCTCTCAGTCGGGTACCATCCACTGTTTAACAGCCTTGCCCTTTATTATTACCTCATCCATGATCTTATCCAGGGAAGAAACTAAATTAGGCAGATGTGAGTTCTTAGTAGCTTAAGTTCACCCTGTCTCTCAGGTTCTCCATCCTCATAACAGATACACTAGTTCCCTCAGCTTGGTGCCATTTACCGTTTGATAAACTTGGCTTCCATCACCTCTCCAAATAGCTCATCAAAGAAAAAACTGAAGTAGCCTGCTAATGATTGAGTGAATCCTCCTGCTGACTGATAGATTCCTTTTCTAGGTTCATACAAAATTCCATTAAAGAAGCCGTTTTAGGATCTTGCCTAGATTTAATGTCAAACTCACCAGCTTATAATTCAAAATTCCATACCCCCATTTGAAAATAGTGACATCATTTGCAAGATCTCTTTGTGATAGAGATCAATAGAGTCATGAGAAGATTGGCTTTCTCTGTGTCACTCACTGTCATTATACCATTGGCACTAAGTGTTATCTCTTTCATCTTTATTTTTAAAAGTATACATTTTCAGGTTATAAAAGTGTATTTACTTTTGATTCCTTAATAGGAAAAATATGGAAATTAACCACTGTTAATATGTGAGTATATTTCCTTCTGATATTTTTTTTCTTTGCATGAATACTCACACTTTTTATTTGCTTGTTTAGAAATTTAGGATCACCCAATTCAATTTTGTAGTGTGCTTCTTTTCATTTACCTTATTGTGGTCTTTGAAAACATGCTTTTAGAAGACTATGTGATTTTTTTATCCTATGGAAATGTCATTATCACATTAACCACTTCCCCATAAAGCTGTTCCAATAATATAATGAAGAATATCTTATTAATTAATTATTATTTGCATATAGGCTAGAGCCCTAGATGGAATTACTGTGTCATGGAAGATGAACAATTTTATGGTTGATATATGTTGCCTAATGACTTTCCAAAAATATTATATCAATTTCAGAAATAGGGCATAGTGTCTTTCTCCCTGTACCATTGCTTAATTATTTAAAAAATATTTGTTAAAGGGGGGATAGTACTGCGTTATTTCATGGTACATTTTTTTTTTATTTCTAGTGAGGTTGAAGCATTTTCAAAGAATGTTTATTGACTATTACTTTTCTCAATTATCTATTTATATCTTTCTCCATTTCAATAATTGTTGTTTTTGTGTGTGTGTATAGTATGTATATATATTTAACTGCCAGACTGTTTTCTGGAAGTGACTACACCATTTTAAGATCCCACCAATAATGTGTGAAGGTTCCAGTTTTTTAGTATCCCTGCCAACACTTGTTACTGTCTGTCTCTTTTATTCATCCTAGTGGGTGTAAAGTGGTATTGATCATGGTTTTGGTTTGCATTTCCCTAATGACTGACTATTTTGAGCATCTTTTTATATGCTTAATGACCATTTGTATATTTTCTTTGGAGAGTTCTCTATTCAGATCCTTTGTTCATTTTTTAATTGGGTAATTTGTCTTTTTTAATTATCAAGTTGCAAAAGTTCTTCATGTATTATGGATATAAGTCCCCAATCAGATATATGACTTGCAAATGTCTTCTCCCGTTCTGTCAGGTTTTTTTTCACTGTCTTCATGGTGTCCTTTGAAACACAAAAGTTTTGAATTTTGATGAAGTCCACCTTACCCAGTTTTTCTTTTGTCACTTGTGTTTTTGATGTTATATCCATGTATATTTTTTTAAAAGCCCTTTTTTCTGATTAAAAAGGTAATACATTACAGAAAATTTAGTTCAAAAAAGCAGAAAGAAAATAAAAGCCATGCGTAATCTCAATACCCAAGGAGAACTGCTGTTAACTTTGTATATTGTGAGCCCTTTTCTTTATATAAAAATGGGGAAGTCTTATAAAACAAAATTACGTTTGTTTTCCCTCTCTCTGTCTCTCTGTGCCTGTGTGTGTGTGTAATTTGGGGAGTGAGAATCTGTGTTTTGTATGTCATAGTATACCATAAATATTTTTCTCACCTTATTAAACATTCTTCTGAAAAGTGATTTGTTGTAACTACATGGTCTCACATTGCGTGGATGCATTATGTTATTTAGTGTTGGGAGGCAGTTAATTCTCCGTGGGTCGTAAACATTTCTGTTCTTTTGTTCTGAAATTATCTTTTCAAGGGTGATTTTATAGTAAACAGCCTTGGAAGAGAGAAATAGTTTCTCCCTTGGGCAAAGGGCAGATTTGTTTGCTGTCCGGGTAATAGAGACAACATTTTCCTCGGGGCCAAAGGTTGGTCAGAGTTGCTAGCAGCCCTCTTATAAGATTGGCGTGTATGATGCGCTAAGCTCTGAGTGTCCTCATCTGGGCCACAGAGCTGCTCTGAGTGCAGCATCCACTGGGCTGCTGTTTCCCCTCAGACTGGGGAGGTGGGGAGGGGTGGGTGTAGGCACCTGATGCAGACATGGAGCTCCTGCTTCCTGGTGTGCAGAGAGTAATGAAGTCCTTTGTTTCTGACCCAGGAGTCTCGTGTCTTCCCTCAGCAACCATGAAATTGCAGCAGTCTAACTTGTTAGGTTGCAGGCAGACTAAAATTTCAGGCATTTTACAGCTTTTAACCAAGTTTATTATCACTTACTATTTGATACTTAATTTGCTCCTATTTTGTCACTAGAACAAATAACTGTGATAAACATCAGTGAATTTAAATTGCTGGGCAGATCTCTCTGTTGCATCAGATTAAATTTCTAAAGTGTGATTTTGGGTTCCATTCCTATATATATCTTAAAGAGTTTTGATATCTTCTGCTAGATTTTCCTCTAGAGTTGTGTCTGCTTTACCAGTGTAGCGGAGGAACTTTTTTCCTTTATTCTTATGAGAATGATATGTGAAGTGTGGTTTCTCATTAATTTATATACTATAGCTTTGCTTATTGGTGAGATTGAATATACTTTTGGTGGCTGTTTGTAACAGTAGCAATATAATAATAGTACTGGTGAAAGAAAATCCTTCAGTAGCACTTGCTGTGTGCTAGGCACTCAATTCATTAGTCCTTGAAATAACTCTATTAGATGTAAGTATTATTATTATCCCCATTTTACAAATGAGGAAACGGAGGTGAAGTAACTTAAAAGGGGCAGAGTGAGGATGCAGAACCAGACAGTATAGCTGCAAAGTTTGTTTTCTCAGCAGCTACGCTATCTTGTGTTTGGATGTTGAGAGTGGGAGAGAATGTGGTCTGGGTTCTCACTCTGGTCCGGCTTTACACTCCCAGGGCGAGGCCTTCTGCAGCCCTGCTCACATTCTTGCCTTGAGGCTGCCTCTGGATTATTAAACATGCCCCTTGTTTTTTCTTATTATTGCAGTTTGGTTTTATCGAAGGAACCAAGGTCAGAATTTTGTTTTGATTTAAGACAGATTATTGCCCAATTGTTAAAGCGTCTTCTGTTGCCCAATATTTGACAATATTGGGGAGGTAGTCTGTGTAATCAAATACACTATCGCACTTCAAAAGCAAGGCTGATAAGTTCGTTACAGTGAAACACGCCACTAGTGTGTAACGGCGGCAGTTACCTTTTCTTTAGTTTTCCAAGTTGTGGTTAAGCAGGAGTTTTTTAAGCATTCCTCAAAACCACCTGCATTTCTTGAAATCCTCACTTCTAGTAGGTTTAGCAAAAGTTTAGTTTAAGTCTGGTTGTTTGGGTGCGAGTTGGGTGTGGGTACAGAACACATGGTGTGTCATAGACCTTAAGAATCCCTATTCATTCTATACTGTGTAAATGCAGGTAACTGCCAGGTAGCTTTCTAATTAGGGGATATACACTGTGTGTGTGTGTGTGTGTGTGTAGGTGTGTGTGTGGGTGTGTGGGTGTGTGGTGTGTGTGTGTGATGGAGAAAATTCTATGAAGAAAAATAGCAAAATTCAAGGAGAGGGATGTTGGTGGGAGTGAGTGAGCGTGGTTATCTGATATATGCTGATAATACAGCCTTCGTGATAAAATGACATTTGAGCAGAGACCTAGAAGTGAGGGAGCAAGGCATCCGCTCACCTAAGGACAGCAGAGGGTCTGGAAGTAGGAGTGTACTTGGAGTCTTCAAGGAGGAACAGGAAGACAGGGTGGGTGAGGGGCAGGGATGGGGCAGTCGTGGGCAATGAGCTTTGAGGGGGACCAGGGACAGAGAATGTGCGGACTTTCACCTGGTTGTGAGGAGATCCCCAGGAGGAATCCGAGCTCGGACTTACATTTAGCAGGCTCTTGGGCAAAAATAAACTGGATGGAGGTAGGAGGGTAGGCAAAGCTGGAAAGAGGGGGTGGTGGGTAGCAGTGGAAGTGGAAATAAACAATATATTTACAAGTAGAGTGCTAAGGATTTACTGACAGAGTAGAGATGAGAGGAGAGAAAAAGAGGAGTCAAGAACAGCGCCAAGGTTGTTTGCCCCCGCCCTGGAAGGGTGGATTGCTGAGACAGGAACAGCTACAGGAGGGGAAGATGGGAAGCGAGGTGAGAGGGAACCCGGACCTCAGTTTTGGACACACTGAGTTTGAGATGCCTGTTAGACATACAAGCGATTTCCTTAATAGGATCAGGGAACCCCCTTAAGGAACTACAGAATGGCAATACAAGAGTGGCATACTTTTTTTAATAGGACTGTTTCTTTTTTATCACTTCATAAAGGTCTCAAATCCTTTTGAAAATAGTCTGATGTAAATAAATTCAGTCAATAAATACATATTCTGGAAAATTTTCTCATAAGCCATATGCTTGTAGTTAGGTCAGAGTTTCCTATGGATCTCGTTGTTTTTAAGGAATAATTAACACTGAATTATTTTCAGTTGAATATTGAATTTTCTATCTTGTACATAAATAATATATTTACTCCCAATAGTTTAATTTTTGTTCTTTTCCACCTTCGCCTATCATTTATCAAGATGGACAGTAAACAAATACATTTCTCAGCATGAGAGGAGTATAATATTTAAAGGTATGCTAGATTGTTCCTTTGTAATATGAAAGATACTGCTTTGCTTTCTCTGGTTTCATCTGTTTTCAGAAAGCAAACTAATACACTTATAACTCAACAATAACAAAAAAAATCAAGGAGCTCAATTAAAAAGTGGGCAAAGGACTTGAGCAGACATTTCTCCAAAGAAGATATACAAATGAAAGCATATGAAAAGATGTCTAACATCACTAGCTATTAGGGAAATGCAAATCAAAACCACTCTGGACTACCACTTCATACCCATTAGGATAGCTCTTGTTAAATAAATAAATAAATAAATAAAAATAACAAGTGTTGGCAAGGATGTAGAGAAATTGGAACTCTCGGACGTGGCTGGTGGGAATGTTAAATGGTGCAGCTGCTATGGAAAACAGTTTGGCAGTCCCTCAACAACTTAAACATAGAATTACTGTATGATCTAGCAATTCTGCTCCTAGATACATGCCCAAAAGTATTAAAAACGGGGACACAAACAGATACTTGTATTCCTGTGTTCATAACTGCATTACTCACAATAGACAAAGAATGGAAACAATCCAAGTGTCCAGCAATAGAAGAATGGATAAACAAAATGTGGTATATACATATAATGGAATATTGTATAGCTGTTAAAAGGAACAAAGTTCTGATATATACCACAGCATGCATGAACCCTTGAGACATTTTGCTGAGTGAAATAAGTCAGACAAAAAGCTTCAAATATTGGGTGATTCCACTTCTATGAGATATCTAGAATGGGCAACTTCTTAGAGACAGAGGTAGAATAAAGGTTAACAGGGGCTAGGGTAAGGGAAAATGAAAGTTATTACTTAATAGATGTAAAGTTTCCATTTCAAGTGATGAAAAAGTTTGGGGATAACGGTGGTGGTTACACAGCACTTTGAATGTACTTAAAATGGTAAATTTTATGTTACGTGTATTTTGCCACAAGAAAAAAAAAACACAAGCAAAAACATTCCCTAACACATAACCAGTGCTGAATAAATAGTGAATTTGTTGAATGAATGAATGAATTCCACCTATGCTTAATTTGACAAATGAACATCAGCTGCTGGCGTGGTAGTGGGGGTGGTGACAGTGTGGCTCTGAAGTCAAGTGACCACAGTTTAAATTCTTACTCTGCCACTTCCTATGACTTTTTTAACTTTTGGCATAATTTTTAAAAATGAGAAGTAATTCACATAACCATAAAAGTCACACTTTTAAAGCGTACAGTTCAGTGGTTTTTGTTATATTCACATTGTTGTGTAACCATCATTACTGTCTATCTAATTTCAGAACATTTTCATCACCCCCAAGAGAAACTTCAAACCCATTATGAATACCCAGCTTCATACCCATCAATTCCAGTTTCTCTCTCCCCACACTCCTGCAAACACTAATGTACTTTTTCTTTCTACAGATTTGCCTATTCTGGACATTGTATATAAATGGAATGTTATAGTATATAGTCCATTATGACTGGCTTCTTTCACTTAGCATAACATTTTCAAGATTCATCCATATTGTAGCCTGTATCAGTATGTCATTCCTTTTTATTGCTGAATAATATTCCATTGTGTATATTCACCCACATTTATTTATCCATTCATCAATTGATAAATATTTGGGTTGTTTCCACTTTTTGTTTATTATGAATAATGCTGCTATGAACACTTATATACAAGTTTTTTTTGTTTGTTTGTTTGTTTTTGGTACGTGGGCCTCTCACTGTTGTGGCCTCTCCCATTGCGGAGCCCAGGCTCTGGACGCGCAGGCTCAGCGGCCATGGCTCACGGGCCTAGCTGCTCCGTGGCAAGTGGGATCTTCCCGGACCGGGGCACGAACCTGTGTCCCCTGCTTTGGCAGGTGGACTCTCAACCACTGCGCCACCAGGGAAGCCCTATATACAAGTTTTTTGTGTATGTTTTCAGTTCTCTTTGGTATATGCCTAGGACTAGAATTATTGGGTCACATGGTAACTATATGTTTAATCTTTTGAGACTGTTTTCCAGAGAGGCTGCACCATTTTATAGTCCCAGCAGCGTTGTGTAAGGGTTCCAGTTTCTTTGCATCCTCACCAGCACTTGTTATTGTCTGTCTTTTAGATTATAACTATCCTAGTGGATGTGAAATGGTCTCATATTGTTGTTTGATTTGCATTTCCTTGATGGCTAATGATGTTGAACATCTTTTTATGTGCTTATTGGCTATTTGTGTATCTTCCTTGGAGCAATATCTATTCAAATTCTTTCCTTTTTTAAATACTTTTTTTTGGGGGGGGTGCAGTTTTAGGTTCACAGCAGTATTGAGCAGAAAGTACAGAGATTTTTCATATACCCCTCCCCCTCACATGCATAGCCTCCCCCGTAATCAGTATCCCTCACCAGAGTGGTCCATTTGTTATAATTGATAAACCTACATTGACACATCATTATCATCCAAAGCCCATAGGTTATTAGGGTTCAGTCTTGGTGTTGTACATTCTGTGGGTTTGCACAGATGTATAATGACATGTATCCCTCAATGTAGTATCATCCAGAGTAGCTTCACTGCCCTAAAAATCCTCTGCGTCCCACCTATCCGTCCCTCCCTTCCCAACCCTTGGCAACCTCTGTTATTTTTGTGTCTCCATAATTTTCTCTTTCAGAATGTCATATGGTTGAAATCATGCATTATGTAGCCTTTTGAGATTGGCTTCTTTCACTTATAATATGCATTTAACTTTCCTCCATATCTTTTCATGGCTTTGATAGCTCATTTCTCTTTCGTGCTGAATAATATGCCACTGTGTGGATGTATCAGAGTTTATTCACTCACTTACTGAAGGACATCTTAGTTGCTTCCAAGTTTTGGCAATTAGGAATAAAGCTGTTATAGACACTTGTGTACAGGTTTTCAGCTCCTTTGAATAAATCCCAAAGAAAGTAATTGCTGGATTACATACTAAGAGTGTATTTAGTTTTGTAAGAAGCTGCCAAACTTACTTCCAAAGTGACTGTACCATTTTGTATTCCCACCAGCAATGAATGAGAGAGTTCCAGTTGCTTCACATCCTTGTCAGCATTTGGTGTTGTCAGTGTTTGGATTTTGGCTGTTCTTGTCAGTGTGTAGTGGTAACTCATTGTTGTTTTAATTTGCATTTCCCTGATGACACATGATATAGAGCATATGCTTATTTTGCCATCTGTATGTTTTTGGTGAGGTGTCTGTTAAGATCTTTGGCTCATTTTTTAATCGAGTTGTTTTTATCAGAAATGTCTTTTGCAAATGTTTTCTCCCAATCTGTGACTTGTCTTTTCATTTTTTTGACTGTGTTTTGCAAAGCATAAGTTTTTAATTTTAATTAAGTCTGGCTAATCAGTTCTTTCTTTTGTAGATCACACCTTTGCTGTTGTATTTAAAAAGTCATCGCCAAACCCATGATCATCAAGATTTTCTTCTGTTATATTATAGGTCTTTGTTCATTTTTAATTGTGCCATCTATAAGGGACCTCCTTCGTGGTCCAGAGGTTAGGACTCCGCATTTCCACTGCAGGGGGCATGGGTTCGATCCCTGGCTGGGGAGCTAAGATCCTGCATGCCTGGTGCCGTGTGACCAAAAAAAAAAAGCATATGTCCCATCTGTATTTTTATTGTTGAGTAAGTCTTTGTATGTTCTGAATACCAGATCTTTCTCAGATATATGACTTGCAGATATTTGCTTCCATTCTGTGGGTCTTTTTTTCATTTTCTTGTTCTTAGAAGCACAAAAGTTTTTAACTGTGATGAAGTCCAATTTATCTATTTTTTCTTTGGTTGCTTGTACTTTAGGTGCTATATCTAAGAAACCATCACCTAATCCAAGATCACAAAGATTTTCACTGTGTAGGTCTTTGATCCATTTTGAGTTAATTTTTGTATATGGTGTGAGATAGCGGTCTACATTCATTCTTTTGCATGTGGGATTCCAGTTATCCCAGCATCCTTTATTGAAGGACTTATACCCTTTAATTATCTCCACAACCTTGTGGAAAATTAATTCACTATAGTTGCACGGACCATAGATGCCTGGGTTTCTTACTGGCCTCTCAGTTCTGTTCCTTTGATCTCCATATTTATCCTTAATTAGTACCACACAATCTTGATTACTGTAGCTACGTATATGGTCTTGAATGAGTCACTTGAGGTCTCCCAAAGCCTTGATTTTCTCATCTGTAACTCATTAGGAGACTAAATGAGAGAATACATTTAAAACAATAATGTGGCATTTAGTAAACTTTAGCTGTTTTTCTTAATTTTATTATCATCATCATTGCAAAAGGAGGTGGTCACCGGTTTGTATGCTGGAAGAACTTCTATGAAATTTGAGAATAAGATTTTTTTTCTTTATCCAAACATTTCATTTGATTTACTCATCCATTTCCTCACTTTACAGTGGGGTTGACTAGTTTTTCCTCTGAGGGCACTCTACAAAGAGTCCCTTCCTGTCACCCAACTCTAGTTCACACTCATACTTGAGAGCATATTTTTCTTTTATAAAAATGTTAATTTCATCAACCGCGTGAATTTTAGGTAAGGTGTCAAGTTTTGCTCTGGAAGCCTCTGTGGTGGCCTCCATTTCCTGGAGAAGAAGCCTCAGTGACATCATCCAGGATTCCAGAGGGAGAATCTTTTTGGAGTGGATGTGTGGGGAAGAAACTGAGAAAACAGTCTGATTTTTTTTTTTTTTCTTTTAGTGGATGAAAGTAACATGGTAACATTGGTGTCTGCATTAAAGCTTCCAAAAGGGATACCATTAAGACATTTTATACCTTGAAATATTTGAATGCTTGTGAGGAATGATCAAGACATGAATGTGTAACCTCCTACATATGTCCACTTTGGACATTTATTTATTTATTCGTGAATTTCAACATTTCTCACTTGAACTCACATTATTGACTGATTTGGTTTAGTTATCACTTCTGTCATATCTCCACAGGCACACAGTGTCTGGAATGCTTGTTTTCACAGAACAGATGTGCATGTATTTTCTTATCCTTATTTAAAGTTTATTTTTATTGGTTTTTCCATTCTGAATGGGACAAGCTGTGAAGTATGCATGAAATTAAACCTCTTGACCACACACCCAGGGTTCCGTGACTCTGTCCCGTGTGATGGTTCCGTTTGTATTCTTCTGTTACACTCAGAGGGAGGCCGAGAAGCTCATTTTGTACCATATTTCTTAGGCCAGGAACACCGTAAACTATTTTCTTCTGGTGCCCTTTCCCCTGGTGGACAGCTAGTTGAAGCCTTTGGGAGTTAAAGTGCTTCCCAGGACATAGGCCCAACCCTTCCTCCCTCAGCCATTTAAAATAGTTTAAAAATAACCCCACTTAACGTTTTGTGGCAGGCTGTGACAACTTTATAAAAATTGTGTGTTTACTTTTCTCCTCTTTTTTGTGTATTAAAACACTGTTTATCACAGATTCCCGGAGAAAGAAATTTACTGCCAAGCTCTGAAAGAAAGTTTCATTCCTCAGGGCATGTAGCAAAGCACAGATTGTTTCGAATGTTCAAGGTGGAGTTGACTTCCACATGGAAGTGAGCTGCTCAGCCTGCATGAGTAGTGGTGGTTTACCAAAGGGGTTCTGCCTTCTTGAGCTAAGCGGGTCGATTCAAAGACCCTACTCATGCATGTATTCTTTCACTTGGACCTTCAACAGCTCTTCCTTGAGCGCTTTCTGTAGGCCAGGTGCTGTTTTAGGCCTTGGAGATCCATCCAGTGGTGAACAAGACAGGCTCTCTAGTGGAACCTCTAATGGAACTTACATTGTAGGGAAGAATCAAGCAAACAAAAAATATTCCAATATTGCAATATAGATGTAATCACTGTAAGTCAAGACCTTGGAAAATTGTCCACTTTTAGGTTTATCTGCCAAATCCTACCTTTCTTCCCCTGTACACTGAGAAGTGTGGGCTTCTCAGCCCGCTCAGAGTTAAAGGCAGTGTCCTAGCATCCTCTTGGAAGGCCTGACAGATGGCCCCAGCTGCCTGTGGCAACTCGTCCCCACTGTACACCAACTCTGGTCCAGACGTCCCACTTCCTTGTAGCCCCTTGAATTTTTCAAAGATCTTCCTGTTCAAGGTCTTGCAATGGTTCCTTTGGGCCGGAATGCTGTTTTCCCAGATTTCCTTGTGGCCGGCTCTCTCACTTCCTTTGGTCTCTACTGAAATGTCCAATCATTTTATAGGAGAGGAAGTCCCTGGACATGTTGATGCCCCTCCCCACCCAACTGCTTATCTTGCTTCCGTTTCCTCCCTAGCACCTTCTGGCATGCATATATGTTTGTTTGTTTGCTTTGCTTGTTTATTTGTCATTGCCTGTTCCCTTGCCCCCCAAACAATGCCAGCACCCCGTGGGCAGTGACGTTGTCTTGTCCACTGCTGTAGCCGCAGCATCCAGAGCACTCTGTGCCTGGCACAGAGGAAAGGTGCACGGTGAAGATTCCTTGAATGAATGAATCAAGGAAATGTTTAATGTGACTGGGTCCAAGCTTCACTCTCTTTCAACAGCCTTCTTTCTTCTTTTTTTTTTTGTGAAAAAATTTTTAATTGAGAAGTAAGAGACATATAGCAGTAGTATTAGTTTCAGGTATACAACATAGCGATTCAGTATTTGTATACATTGTAAAATGATCACAATAAGTCTAGTTAACATCTGTCTTATTTTTTAACACAATTAAGCCAGTGTTCCCGGGTACTCTAGTGGTTAGGGTTCGGTGCTCTCACATGTATGCTAATATTTTATTAATTCAAAAGTACTTTACAAGAAAATATAAATATGGCTTCCAAAAAAAATGTTATACCTGGATTTAGTACCAAGTTCACAGATTTTCGTTTTGCAAGGACTGTCAGGCTGTAAAAAGTGAAGCAACATTGTAACCAAAACTTTAACCCCAAGGATTCTCGCAAAACATTACAAATGACAGCACGAAAAAAAATCTTGCATGGTAACTCCAAATTTAGTTCTACAGTGTACCCAGAAACTGGCAAGACATGGTGTCTTGCACAGTCTCAACTTTTCAAATGAACAATGTTACAAAGAGCTATATAGGGCTTCCCTGGTGGCGCAGTGGTTGAGAGTCCGCCTGCCGATGCAGGGGACATGGGTTCGTGCCCCGGTCCGGGAAGATCCCACATGCTGCAGAGTGGCTGGGCCCGTGAGTCATGGCCGCTGAGCCTGCGCATCGGAGCCTGTGCTCCGCAACAGGAGAGGCCACAACAGTGAGAGGCCCGTGTACCACAAAAAAAAAAAAGCTATATAATCACAGCAATCACATGAAGAGTTTATGACCTAAAGTTTCTTGAAACTTGTCAGCTTCTATACCACCTGGGTAACGTCTTCCCAGTGTGAAGGCGAGTTTTATTTTGTTTTTTTTAAAATCTCTAATCTAGTTTAATGGTGCAGCTTTTGTTTTTACCTGCTGGCTTGTGTTCCCAGCAGCTTTTGAAGACTGCTTGTTCAACCACAGCTGCATCCTGTACCCTAGCTATGGAGAAGAAAGTAAAAGCTCTTAGTCCCATGGCACTTAGTTTTAGTTTTCACCTTTGCAGATGAAGTTTGGTGTTTTGTTTTGTTTTTTTGTTTGTCTTTATTCCTTGTTTCTTGTCCTTGCAACATCTTCCATCACTGAATATTACTTACCTTGTCTGAAAATTCAAATTCAAAAATAGAGCATTCCTGGTTAATCATACCTGAATCTACCTATAAGCCCTCACATACTTTGTTTTTACCATAGTGCTGTTAACTTTCAGTCACTGGACGAATATTTTAGCACATGCGTGTGCTAAGCATTAGGGCACAAAGATGAAAAACACATAGTGCCTGTCCTCAAGGAGCCTCTCGTCGAGGGGTTGCTGTGTTGCTCTGATATCACTGTAATGGTCCATCATTTCAGGATGCCAGTAAGCCAAGGACTGCATCTCCTTTTTCCTTCTTCCCACAGTTCTAATGTAAGTGTGGGCCTGCACTGTTCATGGTGTTTCGGGGAATGTTGGAAGTAAAAGAACCTTCCTTGAGAATATGCATTCTGGGAATCAATTAGAACGGTTCAGTAAAAATAGCATGTAATGGGACTTCCCTGGTGGCGCAGTGGTTGGGAGTCCGCCTGGCAATGCAGGGGACACGGGTTCATGCCCCAGTCCAGGAAGATCCCACATGCCGCGGAGCGGCTGGGCCCGTGAGCCATGGCCGCTGATCCTGCGCGTCCGGAGCCTGTGCTCCGCAATGGGAGAGGCCACAACAGTGAGAGGCCCGCGTAACGCAAAAAAAAAAAAAAAAATACATGTAATAAGGCAGTGCAGAATAAATGGGAAATAAATAGTAATGACCAGAAGTGCCACAGCAATTCCCAGTCCACAGAGAGGATGATCTCTGTGGACTGGGATGGTCAAAGGGAGGCAGTATTGAGGAGGCAGGTCTTGGGTGTTAGGCTGGAGGGGATATGCTGTGCTGGGTGAGTGATGTCCTCACGCTCCTGGGGACCTCAGAGCTCTTTGTGACGGGACAGTTGCGCAGTCTTTCTAATTGGGCCTCAGAAGAGGCTTCCACATCTTTGTGTCTGCACGGCATTCTGCTGTAAACTCATTTCCCAGAATGGGAATGATGGGCTCCCAAGGGGTGTCCTGTAAGATGAGAAAGGGGAAAATGTGGTGCCGATTACAGAGTTTGTCCTTGGGGGCTTGGAGCCCAGGGTGAGGCATGGGAATGTGTAAATGGGCTGGAAACGGGCCTTGCCCGCATGGACAGGCTGTACCCCTTTGCCCTCTGGCACCGGTACTTGCCAGGACACAGTGGGAGTTATACCACTCGGTTCTCTCTGTGCCCAGGCTGTCTCCTCTCTTTGGACCAGCAGTGAGTTCCATTTGGCACAATTTGCCCTTGGAAAACTGGTTTCCCATAGTTTCCAAAGAGCTATGTAAGTAGACGGTTTAATCCTTTGCTAGCGGTGCCTTTGTCAAAAATATGTCAACTTCAGAAGCGTTTTAGAATTTTAGAAATATTTTTAGACGAAAATCATCATCATAAGATAAGCCTTTGCCTTCTATATTGCCTCCTAGCTAGGTCTTATTCTCCCAGTATTATTTTAGTTTTCAAAATGACTATCGTTTTGAAGCCAGCTATCTTTAATAGGTTGTTCCATAGGTTTATTCTTTGAGTCACAATGGACCCAGCATCTGTTCTTCATTTATTTTCCTCTTAATCTCTTTCTTCCTCTTTTTCTCTTATTTATGCTTGTTGAAAATGGTATTTTTGGTTGAGGTTATTTTAAGGTGGTGTTGAAATAAATCCTGAGACTGTCCTCTTGTTCAACAGCGCATGTTCTTTTAAGCCTACACATCCAGGGTCATCCTACCAAAATAAATTATATGGGCCCTGTGCAGATCTCTCAAGTGCCTGACTTTATTTACGAGCTTGGCTGCTGGCAAAACATTTATAGTTTCCCCTGAGCAAAAATGGGCTCCCTTTTCTTTTCTCTGTCTTTTCCAAGAATTGCTAGCAATCTCATTTCTTAAGTAGCTATATAGGTCTGTGTCACTTACTATTTTAGCTTTATTATCCCCCTCAAGGAATTTTTAAAATTTAGTTGAATGTCAGTCAAATCAACTGTTTTATTTATTTATTTATTTATTTATTTATTTATTTATCTTTGGCTGCATTGGGTCTTCGTTGCTGTGCACGGGCTTTCTCTAGTTGTGGCGAGCGGGGGCTGCTCTTCATTGCGGTGCGTGGGCTCTAGGTGCGTGGGCTTCAGTAGTTGTGGCACATGGGCTCAGTAGTTGTGGCTTGCAGGCTGTAGAGCGCAGGCTCAGTAGTTGTGGCACACGGGCTTAGTTGTTTCGTAGCATGTGTGATCTTCCCGGACCAGGGCTCAAACCCATGTCCCCCTGCACTGGCAGGGGGGGTCGTTAACGGGCTTAGTTGTTTCGTAGCATGTGTGATCTTCCCGGACCAGGGCTCAAACCCATGTCCCCCTGCACTGGCAGGCGGATTCTTAACCACTGCCCCACCAGGGAAGTCCCAAATCAACTGTTTTAACAATTGTATACGCAGACGGAACTCAACATTGTGTCCATTTATAGGCATTCAGGGCTATCTGAAATCATCAAGAGATTTCCTTTACCTTGGCTTAAGCTGGATAAAAATATCCTTTTTATTTTTTTAAATCAAAAAAAATTTTTAATTTTGGCCGTGTTGCGCGGCTTGTGGGATCTTAGTTCCCCAACTAGGGATCGAACCTGGCCACGGCAGTGAAAGCGCCGAGTCCTAACCACGGGACCACCAGGGGATTCCCCAAAACATCCTTTTCTATATAGGAAAGTTGACTGACTTTTTTCTCCTTTTAAAAGCAAATTTCCCACAACTTATATTTTTCAGGGTATAACCTTATTTATTGGAATTATTTGGAGATTTGTAGATCTGTAGAAATAAGTGTGTCAAGTACCTATTTCTTGTGTGGAGAAAGGTCTTAAATTTTCCAGCCAATTGGGGAAATATGTAGATTCTTCACTTTGAAAGCTGACACACAGAATATTCTGGATAAACCGATTCATTCTTTTACCTCTTACTTTTGAAAATTAGATCAAGATTACTGCAATGAACTTTTCTACCAATAGCTACCCATGGGTGTGTCTGCTCTCCTTGGATTATGAGTCTGTTTCAAACTGGGTTTTAGTCTTTCCAGATCTGAACCCTCCTACTTCAGTTAACCTGCCTGATACTGGCTCTGTCCGGACAGAAGTTGGTGCTTGAGGGGGTAAGATTGAAGAGGCTAGTAGATGCTGTCAGAGGAAGCAGCAGAATGGGGGTTATCTGCGCATGCGCAGATTATGGTAGCTCAATATGTCTTTGGAGAATAATCAGTGGCCTCTATTATATGATGTTGGCGATGGTTTTGGGTATTAAAACAGGAACCTGCTGCAAAGGTAAGGTGCTGCCAGGCTGTGGGAGGCCCTGATCAGTAGTACTGGGAGCAGTGAGGCTTTGAACAGCGAGTGATGTGACAAAGGCGTTAAGCAGGATGACAAGCTGGGAACAGAGGGCGTGGTAGCCGTGGGCCGGGCTCTGGCTGCTCACCGTGCATTCTCCCGGGCTCACTGAGGGCCCACGCCTGCTCTGCCCACAGTTTGTGTGCTTTTGTGTGGCTCAAACCGGGCCACAGGTCATTCCTGTGACCACTGTGACTGGCGTAAATGTACGTGTAGGTCCCAGTGAAATGCAGCGAGGCTGCGTGGGCTGCGGGGAACGCATCCGGTGAGGCTGGGTTTCTGGAGCCATGTGAGCAGAGAGCCGAAAGCCAGCAGAGAGGGAGGGGCCCCTGCTGAGAGATGGCGGGGGGTAGGGGTGGGGCTGGGGGCTTTGAACCCCTGGCCAGTCTGATCGTTATGGTTAAATGCTTCATTAAAATCCCTTTTGGCTGCAGCCATATGAAGTTGAGACTTCTGTCTCTTGCTCCTGGAAGAGTCCTGACAGAGGTGGAGTCAGATAATCTGTGGGCAGTATTACTAATTAGGAGTCTCTAGGTAACCGGTCTGGGTCCCTGGCACAGAATAGACACTCAACAAGTTAATAACATGAATTAATAACTTAATTACATTAACAAAGGTTAAACTGATGGGTGGCAGCCGTCTCAGGGATTTTTAATAGGTGCCTTGCTTTGTAGTATATCTGAATGTATTGACTAAGTTTTAGAGAATAATTTAGCTTCATAGCGGGATACATTTTTAAAAGACTTAATTTTTCAGGCAGCTTGAAAATAGGATTATTTTCATGCAGTCTGAATGTGTGTATCCTACCCGCATCTCTCTCTGTGTTATGTCAAAGATATTTTATAAATTTTATGAAGGGCAGGATGTCTTAAGTATTTCTTCTGGTTACATGCCATATATTTTCTTGGATTGTGTTTTGTGATTTTTGCCTTTCCCTCATTTCTTCTCCAATATCTGACCTCTGAATAAAATGGTCCTGGGAAAAGACTTTCATTAGTTTTATGGTTTTAAACAGATTAAATCTGCCTTTTGGGAGAAGGATTGGTGTTTCTGATTTTTCTACCAAACGGCTGGATTAGAAAACTCCTGAAGCTTCCTGACTACCCCCGTTTTTTTAAAAAATAAATTTATTTATTTACTTATTTTTGGCTGCATTGGGTCTCCGTTGCTACATGCGGGCTTTCCCTAGTTGCAGTGAGGGGGGCTACTCTTCGTTGTGCTGTGCGGGCTTCTCATTGCGGTGGCTTCTCTCATTGCGGAGCACGGGCTCTAGGCGCGCGGGCTTCAGTAGTTGGCGCGAGGGCTCAGTAGTTGTGGCTCACGGGCTTAGTTGCTCCGCGGCATGTGGGATCTTCCCGGACCAGGGCTCGAACCCATGTTCCCTGCATTGGCAGGCGGATTCTTAACCACTGCGTCACCAGGGAAGTCCCTGACTACCCCCTTTTATGAGTTCAAGCAACTTTATGCAACTAGGAAAAACGTGTATGTCTTAATTTCTTTAATTAAAATTTTTTTTGCAAACAAGTTTATTATATGACATTTTACCATGTGATTTTATTTTATTTTTTTGATGTGGATCATTTTTTTTTTTTTTTTTTTTTTCGGTATGTGGGCCTCTCACTGCTGTGGCCTCTCCCGTTGCGGAGCACAGGCTGCGGACGCGCAGGCTCAGC
>NW_006787203.1:536511-572977 GCF_000442215.2 Lipotes vexillifer
CCCCTGCAACGGCAGGCGGACTCTCAAGCACTGCGCCACCAGGGAAGCCCGGATCATTTTTAAAGTATTGAATTTGTTACAGTATTGCGTCTGTTTTATGTTTTGGTTTTTTGGCCGCGAGGCACGTGGGATCTTAGCTCCCTGACCAGGGATCCAACCACACCCCTGCATTGGAAGGCGAAGTCTTTACCGCTAGATCGCCAGGGAAGTCCCTACCATGTGATTTTATTTTTCCAGTTTTATTGAGATATAATTGACATAGAGCATTGTATTGGTTTAAGGTATGCAGTATGATTTGATACATGTGTATATTGCAAAATGATTACCACAGTGTTATTAGCACTCATCACTTCATATAGTTAACAATTGTTTTCTTGTGATGAGAATTTTTAAGATATACTCGCTTAGCAACTTTCAAATATACAATACAGTATTGAAAGTACTTTTTTTTTTTTGCGGTATGTGGGCCTCTCACTGTTGTGGCCTCTCCCATTGCGGAGCACAGGCTCCGGATGCGCAGGCTCCGCGGCATGTGGGATCCTCCTGGCCCGGGGCACGAACCCGTGTCCCCTGCATTGGCAGGCTGACTCTCAACCACTGCGCCACCAGGGAAGCCCGAAAGTACTTCTTTTTAAATTGGAAAAATCAGATGCTTGTTTTCCCTATTATAAGAGATTATGACAATTCCAAGTGGTCTGAAGAATGTTTTATTGCTTCACTTTTTCTTCATCTATGTCAAAATATTCTGCAACTATCATTGAGTAGCCCATCTTTTTTGTGAACTCTGTCGTTACCACTACTGTAACAGGGGAAATGGAATCACAGACACGAGGTGAGCATTCAGTGGGAGCAAGAATGAAATCTCTGAAGTCTCTGTTATGAACTTGTTTGTCAGTAATTACAGTTTATTCATAACTACAGAGATGGACGCCTTTCCTCTTTCTCTCTCACACGTGTAGTTACTCGCAAGTGGAATCATTCATTGTCCAGGAGCTCTGGGTTCAAACTTAAAACATCCTACTTGGCCTTCCCTGGTGGCTCAGTGGTTAAGGATCCACCTGCCAATGCAGGGGACACGGGTTCGATCCCTGGTCCAGGAAGATCACACATGCCACGGAGCAACTAAGCCCACAAGCCACAGCTGCTGAGCTCTCGTGCCACAACTACTGAAGCCCGTGTGCCTAGAGCCTGTGCTCCACAACAAGAGAAGCCACTGCAATGAGAAGCCCATGTACCGCAACAAAGAGTAGCCCCCGCTCGCCGCAACAAGAGAAAGCCTGCTTGCAGCAACGAAGACCCGATGCAGCCAAAAATAAATAAATAAAATAAATAAATTTATTAAAAAAATAATCCTACTTAGTGCCACAGGGACACCTACCATAAATGAAACATTTCTAAAATTGATGCATGGCTGGTGAGAAGTGCACTTTGATTCCTGACATGGTTCTCCTGCTGCCAGAAGGTCATGGCACCTCATGACGTGAAACAGGCCAAAGCACCTGTCATGACTCTGGCCAGCTGGTCCTGGGACCACGTGGGAGCCAGGCTCCCCAGGCCTTCTCAGTACCATGGCGGGCATGCACCCCTCCAGACCAGTGAAGTGACTAGACGGCGTTAACGTGGCCATTTTAACTTAATGCTCTACACCGAGTTATCAGTGCTTTAGCTTTAGTCAGAACTTTTTTTTTTTTTTGCGGTACGCGGGCCTCTCACTGTTGTGGCGTGTCCCGTTTGTGGAGCACAGGCTCCGGACGCGCAGGCCCAGCAGCCATGGCTCACGGGCCCAGCCGCTCCGCGACATGTGGGATCCCCCCGGCCCGGGGCACGACCCTGCGTCCCCCACACCGGCAGGCGGACTCCCAACCACTACGCCACCAGGGAAGCCCTAGTCAGAACTTTTTACGTGTTAACTATGTAACTCTGTCATTGAAATTTTAGGGAAAATGGAGGATTTACAGTGTTAGGCTTGGACTGAGGGGGTAAAGTATGGGGGCACATCTAGGGAACAGGTGTGGGCATCAGACACTTCTGGTCTGAAATCTGGCTCTGCCGCTTTCTAGCTGCGGGGCCTTGGGCAGTAGGTCTACAGGCTGCATGTGTATTTTATCATTTGTTCAGTGGGACCACTATGTCTAGTTTTCAGCCAGGGTTAGAAATAGTGTGCGGACAACACTTAGTACAATACCTGACGCTCAGCAGTTGCTCAGTTAATGTGAGTGCTGTTGTTATTATTACCCTTCCTTCTTTCATCCCTTCTGCTCAAGGGAGAAGTTGAGAGGAATCTTCCTCAATGGTGCTTCCTTCTTTACCTTCAGCTTTTCTAGAAAAGTCCTGGATTGGCCTGATTGTGATTCTCAGCAGTTCGTGAGTGAGCGAGCAGGTAGTGGGCACTGCTTGAAGCCAGCACAGCCTCTGCACCCAAGACTGTGGATACCTGAGGCTGGGCTCTGCCCTCGGGGACTTCTCTCCGTTGGGCCCCGAACACTGGGCTGCAGTGCAGCCCATGGGCCACTTTCAGAGAGTGTTGTGGCATCTGCTGTGGCCGAGGCTGGTGCTTCCTTTCCTTGGGAAATCGCGAGAGCTTTGTTGGCCAACCACATTACCAAGGGGCTAAATTTCTTGAGATTTAATATTGAGTCATTATCGTGTGTA
The DNA here is from genome assembly GCF_000442215.2 of Lipotes vexillifer. Taxonomy (NCBI): domain Eukaryota; kingdom Metazoa; phylum Chordata; class Mammalia; order Artiodactyla; family Lipotidae; genus Lipotes; species Lipotes vexillifer. The sequence continues at coordinate 539,164 of NW_006787203.1, forward strand.
TTTTCACAACTGCTGTTTTCTGGGTTTTCTAATGTCTCTCTGAAGCACCTCTGAGTTAACCTGTGCAAGTGTGGGAAGGCATTAAATACCTGTAGGTCCTTTACAGGAGTCAGAACCCAGACGGAGTTGCTCAGCTGTCTGCACCCAACGGTTCCCTTTCAAAACCAGCACCGGAACCAGAACCAGAGTCGAGGCCTCCTGACTTGCAGACAAATATTTTACTTTTTCATGTTGCTGGACTTAGAAAATGTCATGAAATAGCACGACAAACTATTTATCTAGTTGCTTTTCTTAGATTAGAACATAAACTTGTCTTCGGTTTTGGCCACTGCAGACATTTTGATTTCTCCCTGTTCGGCAGCCTCTGGATCTCTTCCCCCGGCTGACTGGCCGTGACCCTCAGCTTGCTTTATACGGGTTAGAGGACTCATCTTCAGCCCAAGCAAAACCAGTGGCCAGTGCCATTCATTTTCCTTTCTTTCATTAAAAGGTAACCCTATACTGCACTTTGGACTCCATGTCCTACAGAGCAGCTTTTCTTTTCCAGATAGTCAGAGATGATTCTAGAATCCCAAGATGTTCAGTAGTCCAGTATTCAACCTGCAGGGTAGAAAGTAAAGACTTCTGTTCTATTTAGATTGAAATTAGAAGGTGGTGCAATGGAGAATGGCTGAGGAGAGGCTGTGTCTCCCTGTGATGGATGGGGGAAGGACGCAGCCATACTTGTGTCCTGTTTCAGGCCTGGCAGTGCCGCGGAGGGGCTCCATGTTTTCACTGAGGCTTTTCAGCCTCGGCCTAGAAAAGCTGATGAAAGCTTTTTTTCCTCTCAGTCTAACCTCAGCAGAGCAGGGATGGGAATGAAAAGGCTATTAAACTGGGGCACAGCCTTCTCCATTGAGTCTGTAAGATTCTTCGGGATGAGACAAAGACTCCGTCCTATTCAGCCTTTTGTTCCTCTTCCCAGAACCTAACACCGGGCTACACAAAGGCATTCTGTTGAGTGGCATTGGATGTTTACTGTTCTTTCTTTTGGTTCTGAGAATCCTGAACATGTCCTCGTGCCAACATTTGGGTTCCCGTAGCCCATTCCCAGGCCTTTTGTCTTTGGGTTTATCTCAAAGAAGAATGTTCTCATAGCGGTTTGTGAATATAGTTTTACAATATAATTTTCTCTTAAATCATTCTGTTTTTTAAAAATTAATTTTAAAAATTAATTAATTAATTTTTGGCTGCGTTGGGTCTATCGTTGCTGCGCGCGGGCTTTCTCTAGTTGCGCCTAGCAGGAGCTACTCTTCCTTGCTGTGCGCGGGCTTCTCATTGCGGCGGCTTCTCTTGTTGTGGAGCACGGGCTCTAGCTGTGCGGGCGCAGTAGTTGTGGGTCACGGGCTCTAGAGTGCAGGCTCGGTAGTTGTGGTGCACAGGCTTAGTTGCTCCGCGGCACGTGGGATCTTCCTGGACCAGGTCTCGAATCCGTGTCCCCTGCATTGGCAGGTGGATTCTTAACCACTGTGCCACCAGGGAAGTCCTAGCATTCTGTTTTCAAATACTAATTTCATGTATAAAGTTGCTTAAAATAATTGTTAACTGGTTATCCTAAACGTATTAATTTTGGGTAAAAGAACTAGAATGACCTCATAGGCATTCACCAGGGTCCACAGCCTCGGTGACCTGTGAGCTTGGCCTTTGGAGCTGGATAGACCTTAGCTCCAAGCTGAGCCTTCCCATGTACTGCTCGTGTGACCTGGGAAGATTTGTCGGGTCTCTAAACGTAACAGTGAAATGAAGATTATGTGAGGACCTAACTCATGGGGTTATTGTGGGGATTAACTGAGGTCAGATATGCAGTGACAGCACAGTGCATGGCAGAGAGTAAGTTCTCCAAAAATGTTTAATTGTTGTTTTTATTATTATTTTGGTAATTTTTACATGAGCCAACTGACGGCTGGGATTGGCCTGACCCATGCCATGTTGGTAGTTATTTTAAACACCTCCATTCTATTCCCTTCAGAATTCCAAAGCTCTTCCCAGAATTTCTGCCGGTTCCCTTGGATGTTTGCATTTTCACAGTCTCCTCTAGCATAATCTTCTGCTCCCACTGAATTAGTTCAGGTTATAGATTGTTTCACCATCCATTTAGGCACCTCTGGTCCATGACTCAGCTGTGTTGTATTAAAACCCGTCTCTTACTTAATTACACAGCCCTTGTCCAACCCATCAAGGCAGTACAGTATACAACCTACTCTCCTGAAGATTTGGGGCAAAGGAAAGGTTCAGTAAAGCAACGGCAGAGATTAGATTTTTCCTCCCCATCCCTGGGTCTCTTGCCCCTGGCACTTTGCCACGTAATCAAAAAATGCTTAAGGTATAAATATTTTCTAAAATACACCAAAAGATTCACAGTGCTTGTGGTTTTTAAAAATATTTATTTATTTGTTTTTGGCTGAGTTGGGTCTTCGTTGTGGTGAGTGGGCTTCTCATTGCGGTGGCTTCTCTTGTTGCAGAGCATGGACTCTAGGCACGTGGGCTTCAGGAGCTGTGGCACGTGGGCTCAGTAGTTGCGGCTCGCGGGTTCTAGAGTGCGGGCTCAGTAGTTGTGGCCCACGGGCTTAGTTGTTCCGCAGCACGTGGGATCTTCCGGGACTAGGGATTGAACCCGTGTCCCCTGCATTGGCAAGTGGATTCTTAACCACTGCACCCAGGGAAGTCCCAGTGCTTGTGTTTCAATTATGGGCCTAGGGTGAGTTTCTTTCCTTCTTCTGTATTTCTGGATTTTTAAACATTGCATAAATAAGCACGTTTCTTAATTTTTAAAAAGACCAGTTTTAAAAGCTGGAGGAGAAGCTTTGTAGGACTGGGGAGACGTCAGTACAAGCAGGATAAACAAATCCTTGCCCAGTGATCCTCATCTCCTTTTTCTAATCCTTTAAAACGTATTTCTCACAGTTTCCTCCGAATGGGAGTTATTTTATTTCCTGTGTGCATCACAGTGTGAGACGCCACCTGGTTGGCAACCCTTATAGACTGCTTTGTCTTGACGTGCCTGTTGCTTCTGGAAAGCTCTTTGCATGCTTTGGTCTTTTGCTGCCCCGGGATGGAGTTTGAGTGGTCAGGTTCCCAGCTCTGGCTTCTGCCCTCACTTCCACAAAGAGTAGAATCTCCACTTTCTCAGCTCTAATGAGTTCACTCCTCCAGCCGTTGTGTTATGGCTTCTCATCCTAGGGCTCCCACGACCCCTTCTGCATCTTCCGTGATGCTGAGTCCAATGGACATTTTACAGTTCTTGCCTTACTTGATTTCTCAGCAGCATTCGGCATAAACATTCTCCTTTTAAACCACTCCCTCTGCACCCTCTCCCCTGATAGTATGCTCTCCTGATTTTCCTCCTAACTGGCCATTCCTCCAAGTTTGCTTTTCTGATTCCTCCTCTTCCCTCAGAGCTTTAAGTGTTGGATGCCCTCAGGTCTTTCCTCTTGTCACTTTGCATGCTCTCCCGAGGTAACCTCTTTCAGTCCCGTGATTTCAAATATAATCTATATACCAGTGACTAATAACTGCATCAGCAAACCTAAGGCATCAGTGATTGTAAGATGCACTGAGATTTTATTTACCACAGAGAAAGAAAAAAAAGTGCTGCCAGTTAAATGCCACAGTGGCTTCTTACCATGTTAATCATAAGATACATTCCATTTTTGGAAATGTCAGAAAGTGAAAAATGTACACTCAAGAGTTAATGATAATAGTGTAATATCTTTTGCATAGATGAATTGCCATTTGCAGAGCACGAATGCCAAGTGTGTCTTAAGCGTGGTGTTCCCAGGAACATGCAAATGAATTGCAATAACTTTGTCTTAAGAAGCTGGTGGTTTCCTGGGCTTCCCTGGTGGCGCACTGGTTAAGAATCCACCTGCCAGTGCAGGGGACACGGATTCAAGCCCTGGTCTGGGAAGATCCCACATGCCGTGGAGCAACTAAGCCCGTGCACCACAACTACTGAACCCGCGTGCCACAACTACAGAAGCCCGCGAGCCTAGAGCCCGTGCTCCACAACAAGAGAAGCCACTGCAATGAGAAGCCCACACACTGCAACGAAGAGTAGCCCCACTCACCACAACTAGAGAAAGCCTGTGCACAGCAACGAAGATCCAACGCAGCCAAAAATAAATAAATAAAATAAATTTATAAAAAAAAAAAAAGAAGCTGGTGGTTTCCTAAGAGTCATTATCTCTCCAAGTATGAAAGAAGCCTTATTACCATATAGTTTAAGGTAGCTCAACGGTGAGGCAGAGTTATTGAACCAATGGGTCTTCATGATGGCGCCCAGACTCTTGAGATTTATTTCATTTTTTCTAGAACTGACTGACTCTAGCGTCACAGTCAAGAATGTTCTGGCTGTCTTAGTGTAAACCACATGGTGGTCCCAATTTTAGTGCTCCCATCTTCACAGAATTTCTCAGATAATGGGATTTTAATGTTTATTACTCATTTCTTTTATTACATCACTGGAAAATCATGCTGTTGGTGTTTCCCTCATTTTCTTTTCCCCCTCCCTCCCCTTCAGCCTTACTTTTGACAGCTGTGAGACCTGTGAGAACGTTTGCCAAATCTTGAAATGTAATTTTCCTGCGGCAGCATCCAAAGTTAACAAAAAGACATGGAAAAATCTCATTAAGTGTTTTAACCTACCACCATCTGCAAACCTTCTGTTCCACTGAGGTTTTCTAAAAATAATCTAAGTGGTATAGCTTTCTTCACTTCTACAGGGAGAATAATTCATACTAAATACTTTGGCTTCAAAATATTATCTTATGTTCAATGGAGTTACCCTAATAAAGTTTTGTTTCATTGGTTCTAAGTTCAGAGAGAATTATTTACATTCTGTTTTTAGATATTTTTAATTGGTATATCAATCCTGGACCTCTGGTTAATTTAGCTAGGCACATTTCAGCATGCAAATGAGTTTTTCCCCATAGAAATGTCCTAAAAATAATATATCCCCTTGCTTTTCTCCTCCCACAGTCTCTTCCATGATATCTTTCTCATAGTCGCTTCAGAATAGAATGTTTAATGACAAAAATTTAAATACCATAATCCAGTCGCGTGGGAATTGAAAAATATTCTCTTTAAGAACTCTTGGGTCAAAGAAGAAATAAAGGGCTTCCCAGGTGGTGCAGTGGTTGAGAGTCTGCCTGCTGATGCAGGGGACACGGGTTCGTGCCCCGGTCCGGGAAGATCCCACATGCCGCGGAGCGGCTGGGCCCGTGAACCATGGCCGCTGAGCCTGCGCATCCAGAGCCTGTGCTCCATAACGGGAGAGGCCACAGCAGTGAGAGACCCGCGTACCGCAAAAAAAAAAAAAAGAAGAAGAAATAAAAGCTGCAGTTATAAACTACCTAGAAAGTAATAAGAATGATAATATTGCAAACAAAACTCATAAGATGCAGCCAAAGATTTAGCTGGAGGAAAATGATTGGACTTTAAAGTTCGTTATTAATCAAAAAGAATGAAAATTGATGAGCTGTTAAACCCAAGAATTTAAAACTGAGCAAAGAGGGACTTCCCTGGTGGTCCAGTGGTTAAGACTCCATGCTTCCATGGCAGGGGATGCAGATTCGATCCCTGGTCGGGGAACTAAGATCCTACATGCCTCATGGTGCAGCCAAAAAGAAAAAAAAAATTATAAAAAAAATTAAAGTGAACAAAGAAACAAAAACCACATGATATACTCAAGGAAAGCATGTTAAAACATTTATCAACAAACACAAGCAGAAAGTAACGATTGGAAAAGAGAAAAATTACTTGATAAATCCAAGACCTGTTACTTAGAAGAAAAACATATGCATATCTAATCACAAAGAAATAAGAACATAGTTCACAATATTAGGAATGAGAGAAGGGGTAAGGAGAGAGGGATTTACCCACAGACAAGAATTAAAAGATTGTAAAGAATTTGAAAATCGGCAATAAGATAATTTGAAAAGGAAATAGATATCAAAATGAGATTTAGTAAAAAATAGAAACATTGAACAGATCTATAATTGCACAAAAAATGAATGAATTATTAAAGTCTTGTTTCTGTATAAAGAAGTACCCATATTTCTTTCAAATACTAAATAATTTGTATGTTGAAAGCTTCCTAATTAATTTATGTAATTTTAACTGTAATGATTTCTTAAAAGCATAGATGCAAAAAAACCAAAAGGGAAAACAAGAATAAAACAATTATAGCAGATAAAATATAAGTATTGAAACACTAACACACCAATTCCAAGTTGGTCATATACCAAGATCCAAGACTTCTTTAAGGATTAAGAAATCTATTACTATTATTAATAGCACAGGACTAAAATAAAAAAGTAAATATTCATCCAAATATATATTTAAAAGGCATGATGTTCATTCCTCATTTTCAAAAATCAAAACTCTTATAGGAGTAGGTCACTTCCACTATGTGATTTTAAAAAAATCAACATCAAACTCAAGGGTAAAATACAGGAAGTGTTCCCATTAAAAACAGATGTGCACATGAAAAGATGTTAGCATCATTAACCATTAGGGAAATGCAACTGAAAGTCACAAGATACTGTCTCATACCTACTAGGATGGCTATGATCAAAAAAAAATTATTTAACAAGGGTTGGCAAAGACATGGAGAAATTAGAACCCTTATAGATTGGTGGTGGGAATGTAAAATGATACAACCACTTTGGATTTGGAAAATAGTCTGGGAGTTCCTCAAAAGGTTAAACAAAGAGTTACATATGAACCGGCACAATTCCATTCCTAGGTATATATACACCCAACGTATGTCCTTATAAAAACTTGTATGAGAAAAAACTTGTATAAGAATGTTCATAGCAGCATTATTAATAATAACCAGGGCTTCCCTGGTGGCACAGTGGTTGAGAATCTGCCTGCCAATGCAGGGGACACGGGTTCAAGCCCTGGTCTGGGAAGATCCCACATGCCGTGGAGCAGCTAGGCCCGTGAGCCACAAATACTGAGCCTGCGCGTCCGGAGCCTGTGCTCCGCAACAAGAGAGGCCACGATAGTGAGAGGCCCTTGTACCACAACGAAGAGTAGCCCCTGCTTGCCACAACTAGAGAAAGCCCTTGCACAGAAACGAAGACCCAACACAGCCAAAAATAAATAAATAATTTAAAAAAATAATAGTAATAATAACCAAAAGGTAGAAACAACCCTAATGTCCATCACCTGACAAATAGATAAATAAAAATGTGGTATATCCATATAATGGAATATTTTTGACAGTAAAAGGAAGTACTGACACATTCTACAAATGGATAAACTTTGAAACACGGATCGAAAACATGTTGCTAAGTGAAATAAACCAGTCATAGAGTACAACAGACTGTACGATTCAGTTCATATGAAGTGTCCAGAATAGGCAAATCCATAGAGACAGAAAGTAGATTGATGGTTGCCTAGTGCTGAGGTGGTTAGTGGGGAAAGAAGGCTGACTGCTACTGGGAACAGGGTTTCCTTCTCGGGTGATGAAAATGCTTTAACGTTGACGGTAGTAGTGGTTGCACGACGATGATCTACACAGTGCTGTGAATATACTAAAAAGCGTTGAGTCATATACTCTTAATGGGTGAATTGTATGGTATCTGAATTCTGTCTCAATAAAATTGTTATTAAACCAATGAAAAGCAACACAAGAGTGTTGTTACCACTGTTATTTACTGTTATTCTGAAGGTTCTAGTTAATGCCATTAAACAAGGGGAATGAAGGTCTAAATATTGGAAAGGAAGAGAGAAATTATTACGGAAAATATTCCTGTCTACTCGGAACATCCAAGAGACTTTGGTGAAAAAATTATTAGAACTAGTAAAAGAGTTTGGTAAAGAGGCAGTTATAAAACATACAAATAACAAGCCATAGGCTACTATCCTTACTATATAAACAGTTTTCATGAATGTATAAGAAATGATGACCACCTGGTATGAAAGTAAACCAATGACGTGAGGACCATTTATGAAAGAGACAGACTGATGAATAACCATGTGAAAGAATGTGGAGCACTGTAGTAACAAAAGATTTTTTTTTTTTTTTTGCTGTACGTGGGCCTCTCACTGTAGTGGCCTCTCCGTTGCAGAGCACAGGCTCCGGACGCACAGGCCCAGCGGCCATGGCTCACGGGCCCAGCCGCTCCGCGGCATGTGGGGTCTTCCCGGACCGGGGCACAAACCCGCGTCCCCTGCATCAGCAGGCGGACTCCCAACCACTGCGCACCAGGGAAGCCCTCAAAAGAAGTATTTTTTAAAACCATAAGCTGGTAGTTTAAGAACACTGCTGTTGAATGACCATTCTTGATACACATAGACATTCACAAGGCCTCAGGAATGATGCAACCACCCCCCGCATAAATTGTATGCCCCCCAAATATAGTAAATACCTAATTCTTTATTTGCCTCATTAGATCCCTGGAAATTGGGAAGAAGTGGGACAAGACCTTCAAGTACTATTCCCAGAAGACTGGTTTGGTTCTAAGGGCTCAGAGGAAACTGAGGCAGTGGAATGTGTGGAGTGATGTTTGCCTTTGGAGTTGTCCTGACGATCCTGAGGGGTGTCCATTCAGTCCGCTGTCCCCACAGGGCTTCCTGGAGCGGTTGAGAAGCCTTGGGCCCTCCAGCTGCATCAGCACAACAGCTTCTATATTAGACGAAAGAATGGAGCACATATGATTCACTAGTCTCTCAGCTGCCTCATGGAAGCAAGTCACCATCCTGATTTGAGGGATGAGGGTTGAGCCAGTGTCTTTTTGTAGACAGTTGATCCTTGGCAGTAGTAAGTAGCATTGCTAAGCACTGCCATCCTTACTAGAATGTTCATCGAGTGTTTGGGGTGGCTCTGCCTTATTGGAGTCGTCGTTGCTGCTTTCTTCATTTTCCCTGTAGAAACTGTCTTGTCATTTCCTTTACATTTCATATTGAAATGACCCCGATGCACATATTCTCGAAATTACTCTCCATTTCAGAGATGTATGCTTGATAAAAGTTGTTTCCAGAAGTCTCCTGTAGCAGTTTGAATTTTAGCTCAGGGGTGAGAATTCTATTTATTAGAAAGATTTTATTATAAATATTAGCATCTTAATTTGGTAGATTTTCTTGCTAAGCATTGCAGAACATTCTTCTGATACTCTTTGCTCCTGTATGTATATTTGTATTTCCTACTAGTTTATATGGAAGCAGATAACCTTGGGGCCATTTCTACAACTGAGAAACACATAGGAAAATACATTATTTTTTTAATAGAATGCTATTCATATATAGTTAATGTGTAAACTCAACTTTCATGTGTATGCTTCCTGCCTTAAAATTACATAATTACAGTGAAGTAAGAATGTTGACCTATTTAAAACACAGAAAGGGTATTCTTAAAGAATAGGATCTATACATGGGGAGGGGGAAGGGTAAGCTGGGACTAAGTGAGAGAGTGGCATGGACATATATACACTACCAAATGTAGAATAGATAGCTAGTGGGAAGCAGCCGCATAGCACGGGGAGATCAGTTCGGTGGTTTGTGACCACCGAGGGGGGTGGGATAGGGAGGGTGGGAGGGAGATGCAAGAGGGAGGGGAAATGGGGGCATATATATGCATATGGCTGATTCACTTTGTTAAACAGCAGAAACTAACACAACATTGTAAAGCAATTATACTCCAGTAAAGATCTTAAAAAAAATAGGGTCTATAACTCTTTTGTGGTACATTTAAGGTTATATTTAAGGAATTGGTGAATTTTTATCTTTTGATATACAGAATCATTGTGAGATCTAATTAAGAGGGCAAGTTTTGGTTTTTATTATTGGGAGAATTTTCAGAATCATATTTGGATTAAGCTCGAGATTACTTACTGATAGTTTTTTGTGAATAGCTTTTTTGCTCTACTCTAACCCTGTCACATTGATTTCTCTAGGTTGAAAATGTCCGCTTGGTAGATCGAATATCTTCTAAAAAGGCGGCCCTTGGTACTTTGTATTTGACGGCTACTCATGTCATATTTGTGGAAAATGCACCTGACACAAGGAAAGAAACATGGGTATGCATTCCTTATTGTTGGCTTTATGTGTTTTCCATTGTTTTAAGTAACAAGTTTTGACCCTCTATTTTTTTGTTTGTCCTCAGGGTGAGGAGGGTGGGATTTGGCGTTTGGGTGTTCAGAGGACTCTTCTTGGAATGTGGGTTTTGCCTTTTTTCTGTAAAGGGGCACATCCACTTGATCTGTTTACTCATTTTAAGCACCAATTATTTGAACATCATCAGAGACATAGAAATAGCCAGAGCTATAAGTGCTTCGTGTCACAGCTGTCAAGTAGAGATTCAATAATGTTAGTGTACCAGATACAGCATTTACACAGTGCTTTATTTGCAATCCACTTTATTTGTAGCATCCTGTAATGCAGGCCATTTAGTCATCTTATTATGTTGTCTGCAGTTTTCTCATGATTTAAAAAAGAAAAAAAAGTCTAGGGAACAGTCCCATCATCAGGTATTTCTGCTACGTAATAATGAGGCCATTAGATAGTTCTTATTTTATATAGCCACCCAACCACGACATTATGACCAGAACCAGAGTCCCTGAGTTGTAGATTTTGCCTTTTCTGTAGTCTGTAGACTTTATCTTTTCAGCAGAAGGTGGCAGGCACTAGTTAGTGAAGAGGAATTTAAAGAATGAAGTGTTGCCACTGAGGGCTGAGCAGAGAGAGACCCTCCTGAGACGCCAGAGCACTTCAGCATGATTTTCTTTCAAATAAATCTCTTCTGCAGCCTGCCTGACCACCAAGAGCTTCGAAAACAACAATCTCACGTTGCTGTTGAACTTGAGAGCATTCCATGTGGAATTGAGGAGCATGGTGGCACCTCCCAGTGGAGCTGTCTGTAACTTTTGTTGATTGCAAGGTTTACTTTACTAACTTCTCATGACCTTATTTAATTTTAGCTACTCAGTGCATTTCAGCATTTGATGGCCCAAATGTTCCCTTACCTGGACCTGTGCAGAATTGTATGCTGAATAGTTTGCTTCATATAATTACCTTGGATATCAGAAAGCTTGGCGTTGAAAAATAAAATGATAAATTCAGACAGTTGGCTCTTACCCCAAACACGTAGGTTCTTGTCATCTGAGTGCAAGCCAGCTGAAGGTCAGGGAGTGTTTCTTGTCTATGTGTGTGGCTCAGAGATCTCTGTTACTTTTTGTCCTATGTATCTGTTATTTGTGCTTAGTTTACCCACATTAACTTTTGGTGGTAGATTCTTCACAGTCAGATTTCCACCATCGAGAAACAGGCGACAACGGCTACCGGGTGCCCTCTGCTCATTCGCTGCAAGAACTTTCAGCTCTTACAGCTCATCATCCCTCAGGAAAGGGACTGCCATGACGTTTACATCTCTCTCATCCGCCTTGCAAGGCCAGGTAGGGCAGAGCGGCTCGGCACTCAGCGTGGACCCACTCTTAAGACGTTCACAGATTGTGTTGAAGAAATATGGATAATACTTCATAATTACAGTACTTTAGGAATTATCCCAGCCTTCAGATGAGGCCAAGAAATCTGACTGATAGAGTTCCTTGTCTTTTGGGGGGGCACCTCTGTCTGAGTTACTTACTGTATGAGCTTCTTTCATTATTCATAGTTTTTATCTTGGAGGGGGTTTTAGTTGTGCGTCACTTTCGGGGTGAAATCATCCCAAAGTATGCCCTTCTGATACTGTGGTAGTCAAGCCACCTTGACTGAGCCCTAAGACAAAACCCACAAATGGTTTTGTGTGGAAAACGTTGATATCAAACAGGTCTAGGGCAGTTTTCCCTATTTGGGGGCTTTTAAGGTTTGGTTTCTGTTGCTTTTTGATAGTGATATGTATTTCCCAAGGTTGGCATAACTAGACCTTTGTTAGCATCAGTGAATGTTCGGGGTATGTATATGTTGATTCTCCTAAACAAAACCTCCTTAAGTGTTGTGGGAAGAATGGCTGATTTGAAAAATATATGCTGTCGGTTACTCTCTGGTTATATATCCCTCATCTTAAGGTCTTTAGAATTACAGCTTAATATGCTTTAAGTCTAAGAAATTTGTAGCTTACTATGCTGTAAATGTATGAAAATCTACACAGGTGTTTCTTGTGTATGTGGCTTGTGTGAACTGTAGGGTTCCTTTGTTCAGTGTCTTGGAAGTACACAGTGAAAGGAGATCCTTTGTATAACAGTAACATCCATGGTAGTGTTTACCCAGAAGTCATTAATAAGGGAGATAGGACATGTGCTTATAGTTACTTTACTAAATGCTTTTTGATTCAGGACAAGAAGTTTGATTGTAAACTCTTCAAAGCATTTGGTTGGGTCCTCAGATTCTTATGATACAACTGTATTGTCTGTTGAGAGCTGAGAGCTAAAGTTACGTGATGGGAACATCAGAATCTGATCATTTTGAACTTGACTTTGCTCCCCTTTCAAGTCAGCCCGTTGAGGCTTTTTCATCTCAGTGTGTTGAAAAGAACTGCCGAGTTAGCCAGAAAAGCAGTTGAACTTTTTGGAGGGCGCACTATAATTGGAACAGAAGTTCTGGGAAGATGTACGTGAGGTTGCATGTAGCAGAGAATGCGAGGGGAATTGCGCGCCAGCAGTTTCTGTGTCACTGATTAATGGATGTACTGGTTGATAAATGTGCTCTGACCGGATTAATGGGATTTAGGAATAGCCCAGAGAACTGGGAAAGGGCTGAGGCACTGGAAGAGTAGATCACAGTGGCGGTGAGGGCTCTGGCCCCAGCTGACAGTGAGTGCCCAGATTCACATCGCGAGGGTCCCCAGGGAGGAAAATCACTGTGTTCCCCTGCTTTTAAAAATATACACTTTTTCTTAAAGATGAAGTTTTGGGAGTTCAGTGTTAGCTGTAGCCAGAGACCAAAGAAAGAAATTATAGTCATTAATTGAATTAAAGTCATTACCTTAGAAGATTTTTTAAAAAGCCACCAGCATTGTGAAACATTGGAATTAGAAATGCCAGTTTATGTAAAGCATAGTACTTTAATGAGTATGGGAAGAGGAAATAGAATCCAAGCAGCTTCACAGTTTAATGCTAAAGGCAGTGCTAAAATTAGGACATATTACAGCCTGTCACCTTGGAAGCAGGGTGTTGAATCTGGGTGGAGGTGAGGCAATGTGCAGCACAATATCCATCTCTGGGGTTATTGTGGTTGGTCACCAACACAAATCATGTGTTTTCAGCTCCCCTTATGGGCACAGCTAAGGTCCTGCAGAGGACACTTTTTTAAAAATTTTTAACAAAAGAAGAAATGTTTGGGAGTCCATTTCAGTCAAGGCCTATGAAGGAGATAGCTTCAAACTCTTAAGAGTCTGTCTTTACCGAATTACGATTCCTGGGATAAGGGTAAATCAAATGACTAAAAAATTTGTCTAGATTTTATTGGTTTGTCTTTCATATGAATTCAGATTGGTCAGAATTTGGTCACGGACTCTAAAAGATCCCAGCCAAAAAATAACATAGTCAAATCCAGTAAGCTCCTTAATTCTTCGTAAAGAAGTAAGTTGAAATAGGACTGTGGCCCAAATGAGAAAAGAAATTAATGCTGTAGATCTGATGTACTAATAAGGTTATACATTTTTCTGATTTGAAGACCCCTGTTTCCCAGAGGGCTTCCATTTTCCCCATGTTCTTTCTTTCTCCTCCCTCTAATTAGCTCCTGTTGTTTATTTTTTTGTATCAATTATCTTTCCCTCTGTAGTGTTCTTGGGCCCTTTAATATTTAAGCCATCTCTTTTGTTTATTTTCCCATTTTTTATTAAATTGCAGTATTTTTTCAGCCCATCTTAGTCCCTAATTCTTCAGCATATTTACTGTGATTTTTAAAAATCTCAGGATTGATATAGTCTAATTGGCTTAATTTAACTTTTTACTGTTCTTATCTAAATCAGTGCCACTCAGGCAATTTTTACAGTAACAATTTCCTTTTTATTGATGATACTAATCTCTGGGTCCAGTAGCCCTTTTTCACTAAGCGTTAGCTTCCACAATCCTGATGTTTAATTCGAGCACTTGTCTGTTCAAAATAGACAAGAAAGTTCTCATTTTTTTTTTAATGTGCAAAATCCAATTACTAGCTGTGTTATCTTCTCACCCCTCTTTAAGTGGTTTTTCAACTACGTTTATTTTCAGTTGCCCGAATTCATTAGGGCATGTAGAGCAACTTCACTTTCCTTACTTTGGGTTCGAAAACCTCTGTGTTCTTCCAGTGACTGCTGGTGACTTTTCCCTTTCCTTCCTCATCCTTCACATTCTGCTGATGCTAATTCATGTTTGTGTTTCCTTTCGAGTTTTTAAAAAATTTGCTTAACAATCAATAATGTAATTGGATTATTCAGGTTTTACATTGGTTGTTACAAGTTTCCTTTCGATTTTTAAAGTACTTTTGATTTTAGTATAAATTACCTTCGGTTTTTCCCAGTTAGTCAATAATAAGAGAGAATGCCCCCATGTTTTTTTTTTTCTGTTTTCCTAACTGCTTTGTTCTGCCCAAAGGCTCTCTTATTTGGCTGGAAGGAACACCCTTTCCTTTCTTACAGGAGGAAGGAGCAGAGGTTAAATGCCGAGACAAGGCCATATGTAGGCTTGGTGCTTCCAGGTTGAAAGAGTTTCCACTTGATGGCCCATGTCTTCTCCAGGAGTAGAAAGTGGGATTATCTGAGCGGGAAGGAGTTGATGAGAGCAGTAGGTATCGATTGCAGCCACACATGCTGCCCTGTGTTAAGGCGTGCGCTGAACAATGATGCTAAAATAAGATAAGGTCAGTCCCATCTGTGTGTCTCTGTGCTTGGGTGGAGCTCATGCCCTCTACTTAGTCCTGAAACACTGACTTGGCCTTCTTAGAACCATAGACAAAATGTTACTCATTCTTAGTTTAATGTAGTATTTGAGAAATTGCCATTTTTTCTTTCTAAATAGAAGTCTGCCCTTGTTTAGCAGTTACATGATTTAGGTAGGTAAATAAAGTACTAGAATGATTTCCACATAAGCTTTTCTGAAAATTTTTTAAATTAGAGGTGCACATTCAGTTTACTCCCCCTGTCCAAAGGCATGCTGAGGGTTTGCTTCTTGTTGGAGGAGCTCTTGTGCCCTCCTAGTCATGAGGCCCCAAGGGGCGAAGCCTTCAATGCATCCCCTGTTGAAGGTGCCAGGCCACGAGCAGCAAAAGGCATTTTATGTTGGATGTGATGGCCTAGACTTTGCGATGTGAAAAGTCAGTGGAGTATTTAACGTGTTTGTTTTAAGAGTGGGTGGAAAATCAGGGATTTGGCCTTCCCAAAGCACGTAAGTATTTTCTCTCAGTTCAGATTCTGTAAGGACCGGAGATTTCTCAAAGTCCTACTTTGGTTGTTGTTGGTTTTAATTTACCTACCTTACTTAACTTATCTTAATAGTGTTGATTACTAAACATTCTGCTATGTATTCTGCAAGAGATGGAGATGAGGGGAACAAAACATTATGAATGGGAAATATTCAGTAAAATTTACAGCTTTGTTAATGGTATTTTTTTTTTTTTGCGGTACGCGGGCCTCTCACCGTTGTGGCCTCTCCCGTTGCAGAGCACAGGCTCCGGACGCGCAGGCTCAGCGGCCATGGCTCACGGGCCCAGCCGCTCCGCGGCATGTGGGATCTTCCCGGACCAGGGCACGAACCCGTGTCCCCTGCATCGGCAGGCGGACTCCCAACCACTGCGCCACCAGGGAAGCCCGTTAATGGTATTTTTTAATTTCTCAGAGTAGACAGTTCGTAGCTGAGGGCTTCTCCTGAGCTGGCCTCTGGGTAAGAAGCTTGCCCACATTAACAAGGCTGAGCTTTGACTGACAAAAATGTGTTTCTCTGCCCGCATGTAGAATTTTAGGTAAATTGGGCCAAAGGTATGGTTGATCACCCTTTTCCTTAAAAATAACTGAAAGAGAGGGCTTCCCTGGTGGCACAGTGGTTGAGAGTCCGCCTGCCAATGCAGGGGACACGGGTTCGTGCCCCGGGGTCCGGGAGGATCCCACATGCCGCGGAGCAGCTGGGCCCATGAGCCATGGCCGCTGAGCCTGCACGTCCGGAGCCTGTGCTCCGCAATGGGAGAGGCCACAACGGTGAGAGGCCCGTGAACCCAAAAAAAAAAAAAAAAAAAATTAACTGAAAGAGAAAATTTCATTATTTCAGTGGCAACCCATTCTGATGTCTCCCAATTCAAGAGTAACCTTCTTAATGTCGGTGACAAGTTATTCTTGCATTAATTTATGTGCAGTTTCCTCACCTCTTCCCAGTGACAGCAAGAATGAGCCCATACATAGAAAACTATCTGCATTCATAGAATGGTTTTCTTCTTCTACCTTTAAACCTATTTGTAGGCATTTAGCAAATGGAATTTAACTTCCATTATTACCCCATCTTCCTTAGCTCTTCTTTCACTGAAGGAACTGAGGCTTTCTCAAGAGATTCTCTTGGCATCTTAAACAATTGCATTTGTGGTTAACATTATGATATCAGAAGCCTGAGTCATGAAAATGGTACTTAGAGATGGAAAACATATGTCAGTGTTGAGCCGACTGTTCCCAGAACAGGATGTCAATTTTATATGCTGTCTGCTCAATTTGCTAAGATGACAAGAAACCGTTTTTACTGGAAGTGTCTGTGCTGTGTGTGTGAGTGTGTGTGTGCGTGTGCATGTACCTGTATGTGTGCATTTTCTTTGTTGAAATCTCAGTATGCTCAATTTTCAAATTTAGAAATATGACATCGAGAGAGAATGAAATAGACATAGCTTATCTCACTGATAAACCCCAGTCTTCTCACTTCTTTTTTACAAGAAAGAGTGCATGTATAATTCAAAAGTCTGGTACTTAAAATATGACCCTTATCTTATCATTCTTGTAGATGAGTCATTTCAGTAGTAATCAAAAGAAGCTGGAAACTTGAGTTTTGACCTTAGGCTGCCTGTGTATTTTTGCGGCCTTTTGCTGGTGGTGAGATGCTTTGTTGGGCCTCCAGACACACGTTTAGGAGCACTAAAGTGTCCATGCTGAACACCATTGACAGATGAAGGAACAAATGGGATGATCTAAGGAAGCTGTAAGGAGGAAAGATTCTGTTAAAAAAAAAAAAGAAGATTAGGGGGATGGTTGGAAAGAAAATATACAAAAGCGGCCTGTCTGGGGAGAAGAGAGAAGGGTCTGCCTTGGAGTGGGGGCAGAGTGCGTGGTGGTGAAAGCCAGACTCCCCTACCTCCTAGCTGTGTGACCCTGGGATCGCTGCAAAACATCCCTTTGCCTCAGATTTCTTATCTGTGCAAGGAGACCTGTCATGATGCTTACTAGATGGGTCAGTACATTTAATCAGAACAGAATCTGGAATGAAACAAGGGTTCACTGAGTATCAACCACGATTTATTATCACCAGAAATGCTTTGATTTGCACTGTCCAGTAGGTAGCTCCTAGCCACACGGGGCTGTCAAGGGCTTAAAATGTGGCTGGTCTGAACTAGGTTGTGCTGTTTGGTGAGAAATACACATGGAATTTCAAAGACAGTACAAAGCAAAATGTATAAAATATTAATAGGTTTTGTATTCCGTGTATGTTGAATGATATTTTGGGTATACTGGGCTAAATAAAATACTTTGTGAAAATTAATTTCACTTTCTTCTTACGATTTTAATGTGGCTACAAGGACATTTTACATGACATATGTGGCTTACACTGTATTTCTGTTGGACAGCGCTGGCCTAGTTGCTTCCCTCAATGTGGCAAGGCCAGAGCAAGAAAACAAAATCCTTGATGTTGCTGGGGACAGCTGTTGGGCCTGGTCTCACAAGCATAAAAGGCGATGCATGAAGTCAGAGACACCCTGGCACAACTGAAAGAAGTCTGTCATCACACATCCTTCAACTTGCCCCTCATGAACAGGGTGCCATGTGAATGGATATTTTTTAATGAATCCTGTAAATACTGTATGAACAGTACAATTATGACATTTATGTAGTTGTTAAAAGTTCAAGTGTTTCAAGTTGCAAACATTTAAATATATTCCACAGTTTTTTCAACTGTTTTGTCATTTAACACTGTTTGAGCATCAGAACATGGCAGTGGCCTGACCTCTGTGTATCTCTGAGAGGCCATCCCAAATTTGAGCTCGGCATACATAAACAAATTTGAGTTCTGGTTTTCTAAGGAATATATATGTTCTTTTTTTTTTTTCTTTTTTTAAAAATTGAACTATAGTCGATTTACAATATTGTGTTAGTTTCAGGAGTTCAGCAAAGTTATGCATATATATTCTTTTTCAGATTCTTTTCCATTATAGCTTATTATGAGTTATTGAGTATGGTTCCCTGTGCTATACAGGAAATCCTTATTGTTTATTTTATATATAGTGGTGTGTATCTGTTAATCCCATACTCCTAATTTCTGCACCCCCCTTCACCTTTGGTAACCATAAGTTTGTTTTCTATGTCTGTGAGTCTGTTTCTGTTTTATAAATAAGTTAATTTATATTATTTTTTAGAATCCACATAAAAGTGATATCATATATTTGTCTTTGTCTGACTTACTTCACTTAGTATGGTAATCTCTAGGTCCATTCATGTTGCTGCAAATGGCAATATTTCATTCTTTCTTATGGCTGAGTAATACTCTATTTTATGTATATATATATACACACACACATATATATCTCACATCTTTATCCATTCATCTGTTGATGGACACTTAGGTTACTTCTGTGTCTTAGCTATTGTAAGTACACATATATTCTTAATTACCTTTTAATCTCCATATTTTATGTGGTCTGAAAATATATACACTTTCAGAAGCAACTCAAAAAAAAAAAAAAAAAAAAAAAAAAAGGGGGGAGGCCAAGATAGAAAGAAAAGAAGTTCTTGCGAAGTTGAGTTCAGTTGTCCTGAGGTCTTGTCGTTGTTGGGAAGAGGTGGGATACCCTGGGAGAGCCCCGAGGGGTGAGAAGCTAGGCCGGCCTCTCCAGCCTAGACAGAATGCATTTGGGAAAATTTGATTCTGGCTTTGACTTGGCTTGATTTGGCTTTATTCTCCCCTTTTCTTTTTTTGCAGTGAAATATGAGGAGTTATACTGCTTTTCATTCAACCCCAAGCTGGATAGAGAAGAAAGGGAACAAGGCTGGATGCTGATCGATCTCAGTGAAGAGTACAAGCGAATGGGCCTCCCTAATAATTACTGGCAGCTCAGCGATGTGAATAGAGATTACAGAGTGAGTGGAGGCATTTGGCGAAATGCAGATACTTAATCCAGATGAAACCATGATTTCACATAGCTTAGCATGACTTCTGTGTGATCTCCTTCAACTTTGATAGCTCTTTGTGGGTACAGATGTGTGGATTCCCAAGTCTCCCTTGGTTATTGCCGGCTCTGTTTCCTACTTGCGACTAGAATCAGAAAGTGTGATGAAGGTCACCCCAGAGAACATCTCCTCTAATGGATGAGGGAGTGGAAACCCGGAGAGGCTCAGTGGTGGGCCTCAGGGCCAGCACCTCCCTTCTCCCATCCAGTCTTTTTATAGCTCAGTGAGTGATGGCTGGGGAGTCACAGAGGCTCTGCTGGCAGCTTGGCATGAGCTCCTTTCTGTGCTCACTGAACTCTTGATTGGTACACAAGGTCACCAAGAGCCTTCCCTAGAGAAACGAGGAGAAATATGTCTGCACTTACAGAAGGGAATGGGCGATGCAGCGAAGCAGGAGGGACAGGGCCAATTCCATATTCTCCCTGAGGGTGGGCTTACAAATCAGTGTTGGTTTCCCTGTGAATTTTTAAAGTGTTTTCAGTAATAAAAGTACATAAGAACATTGCAGAGAATTTACAAAAGAGAAGAGAGCCGGCATCCCATTGCCCTAACATTGTTCTAGAAGGTTTTAAATTTTTTCTTAATTTTTTTCTCATCTGCATAGTCGAATAACTTTTTTCTTACATGAGTAATGCATTTCATTGTTTGGAAAATGTCAGGGCAAAAGAACCGTTCAAATATATACAACAAAAATGGAATCATACTACATATGCCTTGTGTTTTGCTTTTCTTCACATAGCATATTGTGAGTGTTATCCTGTCAATATATATATTTTATATCATTTTAAAACATTATATAATATGACATAGTATGGCTATATCATATTCTATCTGTCTAATCTCTAATTTTTAGGCATTTAGGTTATTATTATTTTTCACTATTTTAAATAACATAGTGAGAACATTCTGGTAACTGTACCTTTGCCCATGTTAAAAGTCTTTTTTAAAGACAGATTCCTAAAGGTGGAATGTGTATGTCAAAAGGTTTACTCAAAGTTTTCTACATATTATCAAAAAGAACTGCAGGGCTTCCTGGTGGCGCAGTGGTTGAGAGTGCGCCTGCCGATGCAGGGGACGCGGGTTCGTGCCCCGGTCCGGGAAGATCCCACATGCCGCGGAGCGGCTGGGCCCACGAGCCATGGCCGCTGAGCCTGCGCGTCCGGAGCCTGTTGCTCCGCAATGGGAGAGGCCACAACAGTGAGAGGCCCACGTACCGCCCAAAAAAAAAAAAAAGAACTGCAGAAAGATTGTACCAATTTATATAAATTCTCAACAGTTGTGTAGGAGAATGCTTGAGTCTTTGTACCTTCACCATTAAAGAGTTTATTTCTTAAAAATCTTTTGACAGCTTGATAGTGGGATAAGTGATTTCTCAATTTAATCTTCATACCTTCATCTCTTGAATTGTAGTTTCGTACATGCTGACCATTTATATCTTGTCCACTCTTAACTGACCATTTCTGGCCGCATATTTTGAATCCTGATTACTTTCTTCACCTTACCATATGGATTTTCTATACTGTGACAGTATTCGTATCAGTAATTAAATGACTGTGTAACATTCCATCAAATGAATGTACCATAATATACTTAAATATTTCCCTATTATTAGACATTTAGATTACTCATAATTTTTGCCATATGAATAGTTCTGGGAGTAATATCTTTGTTCATATGATTTTCCCCATATTTTAAATTATTTTCTAAGGATAAATTCCCAGGACCAATTACAAGGCATAAGAGGCTTACATCTTTTTTCTTTAGATTTCAAGCAGGCAGGCCATTGATGTTTTTGCTTTTGATCAGTATTTGGTTGTTAATTTCTGTTCCCTTGTATAGCAAGCAGTATATGTGACCTGTAGGATTTGAACTTTGGGGATTTTTTGAAGATTTATGTCTTCATAAAACACCCAATATTTGATTATCACTATTTGATTTTATCAATGTTTTGAGTCTGGAAAAAATGTATATTGTCTGTTATTTGGGTATAAAGTTCTGTCTCCATGTAAATTAAGTTTCTTATGTTATTTTGGTCCCTTTGCTCACTTGATTTCTGACAGAGGTATGTAAAAATTTCCCATTATGATTGTTGATTGGACGTTTTCTCCTTACATTTCTAAAGTGTTTGCAGTATATATTTTTGAAATTATGTTGTCCAGCACATAATGGTTTAGAACATCTGCTTGGTGTGCCTTTTATCAACTTAAAATATCCTTTTTTCCTGTGAATCCTTTGAATTCTATTTTGTATTATTATGTTTCTACCGTTTTCTTCTTCTTGTCAGAATTTGCCTGGTAGAGCTCTACTTACCCCGTTACTTTCAGTGATCCTATACGAATGTTTTGTCCTTTTAAAAAATATCTAACAGTGGGAATTCCCTGGCGGTCCAGTGGTTAGGACTTGGCACTTTAACTGCTGAGGCCCAGGTTCAGTCCCAGGTCAGGGAACTAAGATCCTGCATGCCACAGGAAAATAATAATAATAATTAAAAAAAAAATAATCTAACAGTAGTTATCTTTGGGTTGTGAGGGTGGAATGTTTTGTTTTTTCTCAAATTAGATATGGTTAGATTTTGATTTTGCAGTAACTGATATCTATGACATTGTTCTAGATACTACGCTTTGTGGTTTTACTAGTCATGTTTTTCCCCTTTTCATATCTAGAGCTAGATAGTTCTTTTCCTTGTATTTGCCTGTAATAATTTTGGAAATATACATCTTACTGCTTTCTTCCATTGATTATTCTTCATGTTAAAACAGCTGTTTATTTATTATGCCACTCTTCCAACATACACAAAACTTTGAAAAATAATGAAATGAACAGCAGAGATCTGCATACTATGTAAGAACAAACATGGCCAAGGCTGTTAAACCTCCTTAATATTCCCTCCAAATCACTTCCTGCTCCAGGGTCACTGACTGCAATTTGGTGTTGTCATTCCTTTCTATTTATAATGTTTCTACATTAGTAAGTAGCAGCATGTAGTATTTTTTCGTGCGTTTTTTAACACTTTCTGTATGCAGTATCATGCTGAACGTTGCTTACTGAAACTTGACTTTTCACTCAAGTTGTATTTGTGGGATTCATTTCATTTAACAAACACATGTATAATAGTTACCACATGCCAGGCTATGTTCTAGAAACTTAAAAAATGTTAGCAGTCCTGTGTGATAGGTGTTGTTATTATCCCTGCTTTCAAATGGAGAAACTCAGGCAGAGACAGATTAAGTAACTCTCCAAGATGTAAAGAAGTTAGTAACTGTTGAAACCTATAGCTCTTGTTTACTCATTCTTCACTATTGTCTTATACTCCATTTTACAAATATACCATAGTTTAAACTTTTATTTATTCTTTTTCTTTCATTTCTCTCTTTTGTTTTACCATCTCAAATAAAGCCGTTATCTGGCTTATATATGACTCATAGTACATTTTGAGTTTCTACCTAGGAGTAGAATTTCTGAGTTAGAGGGTATGTGGATTTTAGCCTTACTAGATATTGCCAGATTCTTTTGTTTTTTTAAGATTTTTTGGTTTTTTTTTGATGTGGACCATTTTTAAAGTCTTTATTGAATATGTTACAGTACTGCTTCCATTGTATGTTTTGGTCTTTTGGCCGCGAAGCATGTGGGATCCTAGCTCCCTGACCAGGGATTGAACCTGGACTCCCCACGTTGGAAGGTGAAGTCTTAAGCACGGGACTGCCAGGGAAGTCCCATTGTTGCCAGATTCTTTTCCAAAGTGTTTGCATGGACTTAACACATCTAAGATATGATTTCTCATTAGCCCACAGACTTACCAACAGTTGGTATTTACAGTGTTTGGTGGTATCCCTACTTATTGACCCAACAGTCTTCTGGGAATTTCTTCTAAAGAGTTAGCATAAACGCACAGTGACGTACACAGTTATTTATTGAAGCATTGTTTATCAAAGCATGTATTAGAAGAAAACCAAATTTCTTTAATAGAGGACCAGTTAAATAATTTTGGGTCTATTCGTATAATTAAATTAGTGTGTAGCCATTAAAAACATGTAGAATATTTCCATGTACTGATAAGGAAAGATCGCTAAAGTATATTGTTAGGTTCAAAAAAGCAAGGCACAGTATCATGAATATAGTGTGATACCTTTTATTTTATAAAAGAGGGAGAAAAATAAGACTTGTTCGTATGGATGTGTAATTGCCCCAAAGTGATGATAACCTAGAAAGTAGGTGGGAAGGGATGAATAGAACACAAGGGTGAGGCTGTGCACCTTTTTGTATTTTATTTTTTTTTATAACCATGTGAATTTATTAACTAATCAAAACGTTAAATTTGAGAAAATGCCAATTGAATTGGTGTGAAATAGATCTCAGTGTGGTTTTCTTTACATTGCCCTGTTGTCATTTATAGCTGTTGTCATTTATAGCTGTTGCAAATATCTCCTCTTAGGAGATATTTATGTACTGTGCCTAGAGTATCTTCTAATCCTCAGAAGTTTTGAGTTGTCAATGTTTCCTATTTTGTTTCATGGTTTTAGCATATTGTTTAAGAAAAAATCCTGGTCTATTCGCTAACCTTTGTCCCAGTTTACACTGTGTAATTTCCATAGTTACATTTTCACTAATTATTATTATAGCTTTATAGTAAATCTTGATATTCTACAAGTCAGGTCCTTCCACAATATATATATCTTTCTGGATATATTGAATGTACAGATTATTTGGGATAGAATGGCCACTTTCATGATACTGAATTTTCTTTGTAATTACTCTTAAATCTAACGATCATAATCTTACACTGTGAGTGGACATTTGGGTCCTTTTTGTCTCAATCATTATAAAGTATCTGGCTAATGTAATAGTTTGTTCCCATGCTAAAGCCAACCTTTGCAGTGAATTTCTAGCCTTGAAATGAAAGGCAGGAAAATCCAAGTTTAGTAAAGAAAATAGGATATCCTTTTACAATTTAAAAAAAATATGACACACCCTTGGGTGGGGAAGAAAATGAGGCCAAGGCACGTCTTGTAGAATAATATTTTCTTGAAAACACAGGTTCTTGTTATTTTTGATGAGGTTTCCTTCTAGACTTAGCACCACAAACATGACTCACATTTAGTCACTTAAGTCCTACAGTATAGAGACTGCAAAACACTGAGTTACTCAGCATTTTTTTTCCAAAAGTAATATACAGCAAACCCAAACTAACAATCAACAAACTGTGTTGAAACAGAAAAGGTGAAAACCTAGGGGATTTTCTGATTTTACAAATATCACTGAAATAGCGAGAAAGGTGATGAACCCTCATTTATTGCCAGTTAAAAAATATAATAAGAGTTGGTTCTATCAAACTATTTCTGACTGTTAGTCCATCGGGAAGATTATGTCATCATCCGTTACTTTTGCTTTTAATCTCATGGTTGAGAAAAACCTCTTCTTTTTCCTCCCTTCTTTTATAAGAGTTATTTCTTTCTTTTCACAAGTTATTTGATGTAAGTGGGGCTAGTGATGTCATCTGATGGAGAAGCTTTTGTCCATGGTGGAAATAACACCGTACGTAGCGCACAGAGACTTAGATTCCAGAACCGGCGCTGCCCTTTTCTCTCCGTGTGGTCTTGGGCAGGCTAATTATTATTATCATAATCACCTCCATCAGCATTGCTCTTATCCCTGTTTATAAGACACTTGCTTCTGGTGATCTAACTCTCTAAGCTAAGATTTCCTTTCTGTACCTAACTCTTAAAATTGTCTTTCTTAAAATAATCGGCATTCATTACTAGGTTAAATTTTTAATCTGTTTCTCTTGGAATAAAATTGAAAGTATAACCCAAACCAGTAATTTAAAAAAATCTTGTTTATTTCAGTTCTCTACTGCTATAGTTTATGTATTATGTATTATTTTTTTTTATGTATATACAAATCATTTCATGCTGTTCATACCCCTTTTCTTCTCCCCATTACATCATAAATTCCTTGAAATAAATTTTAGGTCTTAAATGTTGAAAAAGACCGTTGTCTTTATAGATATATCTCAGTTCCTGACAACTAACCCTTGCCCTAAAGTGCTCAACTGAGTGACGGGTCCTCAATAAATACAGAGCCTTGGCTGGCCCTCAGATGGATACTATGCTGCAGCGGTAAATACATGTATTGGGAGGTTGTAACCAGGGCAACAAAGATCAAAGATTCCTGGGAATGTGAACTCCTTGAGACCAGTAAATCTTTTGTTATTCATCACTGCTCTAGCACCTAACCTAATGCCTGACACATAATAAGTATTCAGTAAAAATTTGTTGATAGACATGAGTATTCTATGGTAATCATCACACTTCTAAGAAAGTAGAACTTAATGATTCCAGCCACTAAAAAGAAAGGATGATTATGTAACATGATAGAGGTGCTAATTGTCACTACAACGGCAATTGTATTACAATGTACAAATGTATCAAATTAATATGTTTTACACTTTAAATTATACAGTGTTATATGTTAGATATATTTCAGTTAAAAAAAAAAAAACTTGTTGAATGAATGAAAGAATTACCAAAAAAGGTTCCTCTTGGCCAGGTGAACCAAGACATGCAGGCACTGCAGGCAGGCTTATTTAGTGGAGGACAAAGAAAATCGTTCCCTTATTAATTAAAAAAAAATTACGCAGGACTTGTTTTAGCTTACTGAACTTACTGAAACTTAGTGAACTTACTGAAAACCTACCAATTTCCTTTTTAAAACTGCTATTTTAAGAAAACGTTGTTAAGTCTGGTGCAATGACTACGTCTCTTGAACTCAGACGCGCAGGTGTGGTCTGTGTAGTAATGTTCTGGCTGCCTGACTCCAGAGAGGTCCTGACACCAGATTTGCAGGGAAGCAAGTGTAGTGTCTGTGGGCAGTAATTCCAGTAAAATCTCAGGTTCCAAGTAGGTTAGACCATCTGTTCTTGGTCTGGGATTTTTGTCTCAGTGCCAGAGCCCACGTTGACGTCTTTGGTAATCTTGCCTAAAATGCCGTTGGGGAAATGCTCTGGGTCTGGGAACTTCACTTCTGTGGCCCATCTGTCTCCTTCTCAATGCGGTGCCCAGTCTGGAAGCAGACAAGGTAGGCAGGAGGGCAGGCGAGGGAGGCGTCATCACAGAACAACTGATGTGAGCTTTGTGACGGGTTCTTGTTCCCTTCGGTCCTGTGAGTGGTAAGGACGGGCGGAATGGTTAGAGGACGTGCAGACACACATTTCCCCTGCTGCTATACCTGCTTGAGGACTCTTCTTGAAGCGCCCGAGGAGGTGCTTGACTTCTAGGAAATAAAGTTCAGCAACTGCCATCTAAATGGTCCTCGTGTTGCAAAAGGGTGGATTGGCTGCCATCAAAGCAAAATATGTGTCGAGCAAGATGTCGACTACTATTACTGTTGCCACCATTCCCATTTCTGTCAGGATTAATGGTTGATGAAGAGCCTTGTCATGGGTGTCCTTGTATCAGCCCCGGGGGTTGTCATTTCTGTTCCGTCAGTTTTAGAGAATAGCAAGTGCTCAGTAGTTTGACTTCTTGAAGGTCATGAAGTTGGCAAGTTGGAGCTAGGTTTTAAACCCCTGATTTCTGACAGAATTGCCAGACCATTCCAAGGCGCCAGAGCTCCCACTGGGGGAAATCACTGCCAGGGATGCACAGAAAGGGTAAATCATCATCATCACATAAGAAACAAAAAGTTGTCATAATGTGTGGTGAAGGGTGGAAGCGCGGGGGAGAGGAATTGGGTCGGCCCCTGAAGAGTGGGTGGGCTTTGGGAAGATGTCTGGGGAGGGTGTTGGCTTGACCGTCACCTCAGATAGGAGCGCACAGAGGGTGTGCCAGGGACAGGAAGGCGCCCTGAGGAGGTCACCACTGGTGCTGGCATTTTAGGACATTTTCTTCCAGTGTCAGGCTATCTTAAACAGGCAGCTAAAGTTTTCTCAGTTGCCAGGATGCAGAATTGCAGTTTGTCCCTTTTTGATGAAAGAAATGCTCGTTTGTCACTGTCTTACCTCCCGCCAAGAGCCCTTGGAGAGAAGGGGCAACGCCTGAGGGCAGGATGATAAAGAGTGTCTTGCTTTGCTTCAGTGTGATTTCTTAGAACCAGAACTCCATTTCTCTGAAGTGGCTCTGTAACTTGGTTAAGAAAACTTAAACATGCAACCTGTAAGCCCAGTGAAATGGAATTTCAGGTGGCAGTTTGTAAAGCATGACTAGATTGCCTAAAACATGCCCTTGTGCTTTCCACAACAGGTTTGTGATTCTTACCCTACTGAACTGTACGTTCCCAAAACGGCCACGGCACACATCATAGTGGGGAGTTCCAAATTCCGGAGCAGACGGCGATTTCCTGCCCTTTCTTACTACCATAAAGATAACCACGTAAGTCTCAAGGCATGCTTTTGTTTCATGCTTTGCTTTTCTTCTTTATCATAAACAGGCCTTTTCCAGGGGCTTCTGCTGTGTGTGTGGGTTTGAATTCTTTTTAAAGTATGTGGATATTGCTGTGTGTGTGGTACGACATGACACAACACAACTGTGCTTAAACCCTTATGTCCTGTAGAAGTTGACCTTCCATGTTTATTTGACAATAAAGGAATGGGAAAGAGTCACAACACACCTGACCTTAATCATCTGAGTGAGCGCCGTCCTCTCTTCTAACTGGTCACCTTGGGACGCTCTGTACTGAAGAGCCTTTGGGATGCCTATTTTAGAAAGGCCCCTAAAAGCCGTGGCACGTTCTTTTTCTTCCTTTTTTAAATGCAACATAAATATGTTTTTTCAGTATCTTCAGTATAAGAATCTTTCTTAATGGAGAGTGAGTTTCATTTTTTAAAATAATATTGGTGAAAGCTAGAATTATGTTTGTCTGCAACTAAGAGAGACCATAAGTAACCGTGGCTTAAATAGGGTAGAATTTTATTTTCTGTCACATAAAACTCCCTAGGTAGGCAGTCAGGGCCTGGTGTCCTGGTTCTGCCCCACTCAGCCCTCAGGGACCTGAGCTCCTGGCGCCTTTCTGCTCTGCCAGCCCTGGGGTGTCGCCCCCATCACATGGCCTGAGAGGTGACTTTAGTTCCAGCCGTGGCCTCCGCGCGGCAGCAGATGGAAGGGGGCGCAGTGGTGCCCTCGCTGCTTTCGGAGGGAGGCTCCCAAAACTGCCAGGTGACAGCGCCGCTCCTATCCTGTTGATCAGAACTGCACAGGGCCTGTGGGACAAGACAGTCCTGTGGGTGACCGTGTAAATCACAGCTAAAAGCTGTGATTCCATTTCTGTGGAGGATGAGAAGACAAATCTGGGGAGACAAGAATGATCTTCATTACCTGCCTTAAAGGTCATGTGACTTCAGCCAGGCGAAAACGTTTGGTTTTCAAGTGAGATAACATAGCCTCTTTTGACTTTAATCCCAAACTATAAGCAATTGCAACAGATGTGTGTGAGTGCGTGTGCCGTGCATGCACCTATAGGCAGGGCGTGGGGCAGGATCTGTGTCCGCTCTTAAAAGTAGGCTTCCAGAAATACACTGAGCTGTGCCAGCTTGGCCAGAGTAAAGCATATAGCTTTCTGTGGTGCCCTACTTTGAAGGGAGATATTCACTCAGCCCTGTAAGATCCGTTAATTGAAAGGATATATAAATGGTCTTATTTTCAGTTACACTCACTGCTCTGAAATGGCCTAAAGGAGGCAGGTATTTCATTAATATCCTGTATTATTTGACTCCAAATATATCTCAGCCTACACAGAGCTGGCCCGATGGTGAGAGGCAAAGGAAGATGTGAATCTCTTTTTAAAAAAAAAAATGACGGGATGAAAAGGGATGTGGAATCTCATGATGTTGTGTTTGAATTTAGGATGCCAGTAACATTTACTTGTTTTTTGTAGCATCCATTGATAAAGAAGTAAGAGAGGAGAGGGAGGGAGGATCTTTGATTGTTATGTCAGAGGTGGGGATGGACCCGGTATTTAAAAAGTGAGCTTAGGCCTTATCCTACTTCTTTTCCTTCTGTTTTGATTTTCTTGAGAAAAGGGATTTTTTGTCAGTGTGAGTATTATAAAGGGCAAACATGTAATGTCTGAGGATAGGGTAGAATTTTTAGCAGTTAGGCCACAGAGACCAGCTTCTCTGCCGCTTGACGTCAGACCCTCATCACCCCATTCCCGCTCTCGTGTGCTGTTCTTTACTTGATCTCCAAGCCCGGAAATGAACTCACACAGCCATCATTTCTGGTTAAAAATAATTGATTTCCTGTACTTAAAAATTTAAAGCAAACAGTACTTTAAGTTTTAGCTCTTCTTACAAGATAGAGAAGGTTTCTAAGCATTGCTAAAGTATCTGGTTGCCCAGGGAAATATTTCATGTACATGCATGCCCACTCTCCCACACCCACGACCTAAAATCTGTGCTGCAGGTAGAATACGATCAAATTTGTGGTTTTATAACAACGCTCAGGTTTTAATATCCAGGTTAATTATGTAAATGCTTCCAAGGTGACCAGGGGTTTTTATAGCGGGAGATATCATTAGCGACGGTGGATTTCTGTGGTTCGGTGGGAGACACAGGAACTATCAGTGCAGTATTTCATGCTGTTGTTGTTCAGAAAAACCCACACATAAACCAGGCATCTTCCGTGAAAAGTAAACAGCTATAAAGTACCTAAGTTTGCGGACCTTTCTTTCTTCCTTTTTGTGATTTTAGACTTTTTAGACTTGAGTATGTATTCCTACCCCAGTAGAACTCAGGCTTGGGAATAAGAATATCACATTTTCTAGTTAAATTCTGTTCCTCACATAGCCCCTTGTTCCCAAGGAGCACTGAAGATTTGGGTGGTGAGATGAGTTGGCTGGTGTTGGGTAGTGGGAATAGGTGATTAGATTAAGAGAATGCTTGACATGTACCTTGTGTCATGAACAGGAAGCCCCGTTGAGACTCCTTTGATATAAATCCCCCTGCTGATGGTATATAATTACCTTTGGACTGGCTTTTATCATACAT
This sequence comes from Lipotes vexillifer, assembly GCF_000442215.2. NCBI lineage: Eukaryota > Metazoa > Chordata > Mammalia > Artiodactyla > Lipotidae > Lipotes > Lipotes vexillifer. Next base: position 569,514 of record NW_006787203.1, read on the forward strand.
GGTGTTGTAATCACTTCCTGTTCACCCGTTGGTGAGGTCAGGATTCCTGCCCTAGGGTTTCCTGGGCTGACTGAACACATGACATCTGACACTGGACAAATGAGGTTGACAGCGGTTTATTAGTTACATATGCCCACTGCCCAGGGGAGGAAGGCACTGCATGCCAGGCAGGGCTGTAGGAAGGTTGCACTCAGGAATAGAGTGAACCAGCAGAGATGGTGTGAGGCAGGCTTTGTAGTCTCAGGAGGATGAGTGGACCCCTGGTTCCCAGGGGAGCATGTGATTGGCTGGTTTGAGTAATTCCATGGGCTGGCAGGGAACGAAACCCATTACTCTGGGATGAGAAGGGGCTGCATCTGGTCCTTTGGGAGAAGGGTTGCTTAGCTGGGGACTTTATCCACGGAAGCAGATTATGGAGGGGAGTTTGCTGCCGGCCATTTGAGGCCCTCCCAATTTTACCAGCTATTAAAGGCAGCACTTAATGTTAATTTTGGGCCTTAAACCACACATGAGTTATATAGAGCCATCCAGAATCCTTTTGGATATCAAACCGTTCAACAGCTTTGTAGATCACAGTTAGAGATATATCAGTGTCACTTGTGTTTGGAAGCCGCTGTATCCTTTGTTCTTTCTTACTAAATATTTTAATTACTTTTAAGAAAGCAGTTCTGCTTTAAATCATTAATAGCATGGTATCCCAAAATCACAGTACAAATCTTTGGAAAGCCCAAGTCTGAAAGATTTCCAAAGAGGCAATTTTCCTTAAGAAAAATATAGACCTTCTTGCCCTTCTTTTATAAATAATGTTTATTGAAACTTACTATGTGTTAGGCATAGTTCTAGGAGTGTTATATACTTCATTACACTCTGTAGTTTTGGTATTATTATTATCCCTGTATTAAAGATGAGAAAAACCAAGGTTCAGAGATGATAGGTAAATTACCTAAGATTATATAGGAAGTGAGAACACACCTTGGATTAAAAGCCAGATCTTTTTGAATCCTGCCTCTTAATTCTGTCTCATGCTTCTTGACTTATTTACACACATGGATGCTATATTATGTTGGTTCAGAATCCAGGTTCAGGAAATATTTTGCCTGGATTCAACTCCTAGCTCTGTGACATTGGGCAAGTTCCTTTACCTCTCTGTGCTGTGGTTGTCTCATCTATAAAATGGAGCAAATAATAGATCTTACCGTATATGGTAGTTGGGAAGATTAAATAAAAATACACAGAGTTCTTCTAATAGTGCCTACCACATAGTAAGCATTCAAAAAATATTGGCTATTTTATAAATTATCAGCAGCCTTTATAAATGAGGCTCTCATGACAGTTTACCATTGAGGAGTCTTATCTCTGCTCTCAGGTGGCTGACATCAGTAAGAAATGCTGCCAGGTAATGGTGCAATTCTCTCAACAGTCTTGACTCTCTGAGGTGTGTATAGGGTGGACAGGACACTTAGAGACTACTCACCACTCTTTACAAAGTAGACAGCTCTATGCCAGCAATCACCGAGTCAGTGACGAATTCTGTTTGGAGCCTATCTATAGATTATTAAGAAAATGTAAATATAAAATATTAACATGTAGTCTGTTTAATATATCTGGTTTAATTTATCGACTACATTTCATAGTATAACTCTGTTCTGACTTAACCCTTCACTGAAAACTGCTCTCAGCCTGAAGGTAAGTAGTAATAGTTGTCACTAATTGGCTTCATTTCATGATTGGACCTGCACTAGTTGAGTGAGTTTAGGTGCGCCGTATGCTTCCTTGGACAAATTCTCCCCGTTGAGATATGTTCTCTTCCCCGTCTAGCTCTTCTGACAGGATCTAAGAAATTGCCTGATGGTAGCTGTCCTTAATTAGTATTTCTTTAGCCCAGACAAAGCCAGCTCAGAATTGTTTTCTGCTCCAGTCAGAGCGGCTGACGTGACCCCTCTGCACATCACAGGAGACGGGAGCCTGGATGAGCACAGTGAGAGCATCTGCGGCGCTTTACTCTCTGTCCATCCAGTGCAGCTTGCCTGTTGTCCCCAAGCCCCTCTGGTCCCTGCTGTCACTTTGCCTTGCTACTGGCTGGCCTCCCGTCCACGGTCAGACCCCCGGGGCCCTTTCTCCTCCATTCTGTGGCTGGACTTCTGCTGCCAACCGCTGGAGAATTCAGCAGCCCTTGGAGCCCCTCTCTTGCCCCTTTGCTTTGCTTCCCACTCCACAGGCACCAGCCCCCTGAATTCTGGCTGCAGGCACAGAGTTCCTGGAGCCCCTCAGTAATTGCCCCTCTCTGTCACAGAAGGTACTGGAACCCTTGGGCAGTTGCCCGGTTACTTGTCTGCAGTTCTCGGTCCTGCCGGGAGCTTCTCTGCTGGAGGATCATATGGTTAGTAAGAACCATCCCTGCCTTCCCCAGCGAGGAGTGCCAAAGCTCACCAAACCCTGGCTAAGGAGTGCTGGCATGGGCTTTAAGGATAGTTAAGCTGTGCTTGGACTCAGAGCTGGAGTGGCTTCCAGGATGAAGCCCTGCATGCAGGCGCCCTGAACGGACTGGGCCACGGCTGTTTTCAGGGGAGGTTTCCCTGCTCAGCCTGCCCCGAGCCGGCGGGCTGCCTGCATCCTCTTACACAGCGGGTGCCTGGGCTCAGTGTAGGTTCTTCAGAAGAGTCATTCCTAGATTGTATTTGGTGATTTGAGTTCAATTTAAATGTTAAATCTAAATCCATAAAAAGTACTTTGCCACAAAAGTATAAGTTTTACAGCTGTGAGGTTGTGGCTATACTCACCTATTAATAACTCAGGGAAATGTTTATGCTGTTATGTATATTGTTTATGCTGTTGTGTATATATTATTTATTCATTTATTTATTTAGTTTTGGCTGCGTTGGCTCTTTGTTGCTGTGCCTGGGCTTTCTCTAGTCGCAGCGAGCACGGGCTACTCTTCGTTGTGGTGCGTGGGCTTCTCATCGTGGTGGCTTCTCTCGTTGCGGAGCACGGGCTCTAGGAGCGCGGGCTTCAGTAGTTGTAGCATGTGGGCTCAGTAGTTGTGGCTCGCAAGCTCTAGAGCACAGTCTCAGTAGCTGTGGCGCACGGGTCCAGCTGCTCCACGGCATGTGGGATCTTGCTGGACCAGGGCTTGAACCCATGTCCCCTGCATTGGCAGGCGATTCTCAACCACTGTGTCACCAGGGCAGTGGTGTAGTGTACTCTTAGAATTGCAGAGTAGAGAAATCGAAGAATAGAATGCATATCAATTCCCCAGAAAGACCTTGCTTCTAACTTACCTGGTCAGCCCAGGTCCATGCCTGCTGTCCTTAGAAGCTAGCAGCAGCCTGGGCTTCATCACTGTGAAAACTCCCCCATTTAGGATTAGAATTGTTTTTTTTTTTTTTTTTTTTTTTTTGCGGTACGCGGGCCTCTCACTGTTGTGGCCTCTCCTGTTGCGGAGCACAGGCTCCAGACGCGCAGGC